>NC_063058.1:766309-874678 GCF_018812025.1 Megalobrama amblycephala
TGTCAAACGAACCGGGCTTTGGGGGTCAAACACGCTCGGGCATGCCTAGTTGTGAGTACACCCTTAAAGGTGTTTTAGAGATGTCATAGTAACAAAAATGCAGACCTCCAAGCTGAACTGTAAATATGATTTGGGATAATATTCCAAAAAGATGGGGTTGTTCAAAAAAGACTTGATCCGTTTAATCTTGAAATAATTATTAAGAGTGGAAAAGTCCACTAACTCGAAACCTTCCATTGCCTGATCAGCTATCATAACACTTTTTAATTAAGTGATTTTTAAGACTTCCAAACAAAGTCTCCACAGAAACATCCAGAGCCATTGCTGGATAAATAACCCGAAATAACCTATCTGCTTTGGAAAGCAACACTCTTTCTGTTATAGATAAATCACACTGTAACCAAGAATTCAATTTATGTTGAACTGCAAGGATAAGAGGTTATTTAAAGTTAAGTTTTGATCTTTTCTTTCTTACCTTTACAAATAATTATATCTAAGTATTTAACTTCAGAATTGACTGGAATGTCACAGATTTTAACATCAGTGGAATGTTTAATAGATAAAAGTTCACATTAGTGAATATTAGGAACTAAACAGAAGCAGATGAAAAGAGATTAAATTATATATTCAAGTTTCTTAAAGAAACTTGATATTTATATTTAAAGACAGTTGTGTCGTCAGCCAATTGGCTTATTAATATTGATGGGTTTGCAACAGATACCTTTCAAATGACTATTTTGAATGTGGATGGTTAATAATTGCATAGGAAGCAGAAAAAGATATGGTGATATTGGGCAGAACTCTGTGGTTAGACCATCATTCCTGGGAGATTTATTTTATTTCAGCTTATCATTCGCTTCAGAAATATCTTTAATTTGAATGGGAGATTCACACAGTATCTTGCCATTGTCATCAATTTTGGGGATACGGTCTGAGTCAAGATAATTAAAAATAAATCAAAATTTTGTTGAGAGTGCCTAGAGCAATAAAGTTTTTTATAAAACTTACAGATAAATAGCTTTACGTTTAACGTCATTACGTAACCCTCTTGCGTTAATTGATCAAACAGAAAGTTTAAGAGATATTAGAACAATGTGACACCAGAACTTGTTACAGTTCTGGTGTCACAGTCCATGACATCCAGATAAGAAAAGAATTGCTTGTAAATAAAGAAGGTCGGGGCCATTCAAAGAGAGAGAGAGAGAGATAATTATATATACACATATATAGAAAAGAGTATACGAATTAGAAATATGAATAAAATAAAATATGAAAAAAAAAAAAAAAAGAAAAAGGGGTAGCTTCGCAGATGAACCTCAAAGACTATTATTCTTTAAGTAAGCATTTTGAAGGTTAAGAACAGTCATTTACTAGAGTCAGAAAACATGTTGATAAAGACACTAGCAACCTAAATCAAGTGCAAATCATTCGGCAATCTCCATGTCTTGCAGAAAAAGTTCTTTGCCATCAATGTATGCCTTTGGACCTTTGGACCTTTGGACCAATTAAGTGAGGGCTTTCTCAACTAGAGCCCAAAGTTTGTTACACTGCACGTGATCTTCGGGGGACAAGTCTTATGCGAAACACAAGTGGTCTTTAGCAAGAAAAGTAGAGTTCTTTGTGGCTTTCCAAAGTGTGTTACAAAAATAATGCATCGTGAATTGAAGAATATTTCTGCACATTTTTTGACCAGAGGGCAGAGCGTTGTCGCTTCTCACTTTTCCCAAACGGTGCACCACATCAATGACCTCATGGGATTTGCCTGCAAAAGCTGGAACAACAGCCTCACATATATCCAGAACTTCTGGATATGCGTCATCTTAACGAGACAGAATAGATTGTGCAAGCTGCGCCTTTTGTTTAACGTTAGTTTATTTATTTATTTATTTATTTATTTTTGGTTTATTGCACCATAATTGTGTCTATGTATTTGAAACATTTGAATGGACCGATAAAGGGAGTTGTAAAGTATTTTTGTTGAAGTACAATGTTGTTTTGACCATAATAATGTGCCAAATCTTACTTGTATAAATATTACAGTAGTTCAGAAAAATACTGTATATACATTTATAGGTAAAATCGAACTCCGAGCATGAGCATTCATTCTCCAAATAGAATGAATCATTCTCAACAACTAAGCTGCAAAAGCAAACCCTCATGGTCTTCCTCTGTGTCCACACTTTCGTGACATAATGCTGCTTTGACTGCCGGGTAAAGTCTCTTAAACTCTGCGTAGTTCACAGACTTGAGTGCTCAAGTGTGCATCGAGGGCGCATAGTGGCCGCAAAGGAGGCACTCGCGAGCACCCTTCTGAAACCTACAATGATGAATGGGACACCCTACGGTCTTGTGGACTTAACGGACACGTGCATGCGGCAGTCATTGTAAGTATACAAGACTGAAAGTGCATAGAAGTTTTTTTTTTTTTTTATTATTGATGCTCAAAACAGTACATAACAATAAAATACAAAAGGGGAAAAACAACTGGGGGACTTAATATACAAGCTGACAAATTATGTGAATTACATGACACTGAAAAAATGAAAAGAATTACAAACAGATAATGTTTTTAAGGCTTTTTTGTTTTCAGGCCATTGAATTGAAGTGAAGTATTTTCAAAAGAAGTACTTTTACAAAAACAAGAAAAAGAGGTTTAGTATTTAGACATGTAGATTTATGAATGGAATTTAGCTATAGTAACAAGATCAAATAACATAAAACTGATTTATTTTAGATTGTTCATAGTCAACAAAAAAGAGCAACTGGTGGAAATATAATTTTTGAATTTTTTTTTAAGGAGTGGTTTGCAGGGTAGCACTTATGAAGTATTTTAAAATAAATCACTTTTTCTTTATTGGTTAAAAAAAAGAAATGTGGCAGCATCCACACTTTTCCCAAAAGATGTTATCTACTGCATTACTCCAATAAGCAGTCACCGATGGTAAAGTAATAATGTCCTGCTGGAATAGTGAGCGGACAGATCTATTGTTACTTGGAGTGTGTAGTCATGATAATGTGTCAGCCTGACGTTTCTGGATCCAGGTCGGTAGGAGATAGTGAAATTGAAACGTGTGAAGAATAAAGCCCAGCGGGCTTGTCTGGGATTGAGTCTTTTCGCTGCTCGGAGATACTCCAGGTTTTTATGATCTGTTAGGACCAGAAAGGGATGTCTACCACCCTCCAGCCAATGCCTCCACTCCTCGAGGGCCAACTTTACAGGAAGAAGTTCTCGGTTGCCAATGTCATTGTTTATCTCCGCTGCGTTGAGCTTGCGGGAGAAGAAGGCGCATGGATGGAGGTGGCTTGGGTTCCCCTGCATCCACCTCCACGATGAAGGGCTTGTCCGGGTCTGGATGGACCAGGAGAGGAGCGGTGGTAAAGGCTTCTTTGAGGGTGTTGAATGCTTCTGTGGTGGCTGGAGTCCAGGACAGAGACTTGGGCTTGTTTCTGAGGAGGCTTGTAAGCGGGCTGGTGATGGAGCTGTAACTTTGAATGAACCGTCTGTAGAAGTTGGTGTAGGGTCTGCACAGTCTCAAGGATGAGCAGGTCCCACCATAAACTGTGTTTAAGCCTCAATTCACGGAACTTTGGTTTGTAAATCTTACATCGATTCCGGCCCGGCAGACACTAATGGATCACGAGCCTCTGTTTATGACTGTTTCGATAAGTCCCCTAACCTCTTCCCCCCGCGACTTCAAAGGGGGTGCAACACTACGGATCGGGTTTCTAGGGACCAGGTCCAAATTCCAAACGGTCATAAAAGGAAAATACACGCACACACCCACAGACACACACACACACACGGCTCCCCTACATAGAGACTGTATGCACAAACATTATACCTACAAATATGAATGTATCTGCCATTGTAGTGCTCGCTGCATGTATGTGTTACTAGTGTAGAATTGTAGAATTGACTGTAGTAGGTTAGTTTTCATGTGAAACTGTAGTAATAGAGTGTAAAGGGTATCTTCTTTATATGACGAGGGACACCTGTCGAGTTTGATTTCTCCGTAAAGCTGTGAATCCGAGCTATTCCCTGATGTACGTTACATGTCTGTCAAATGCATCATTCAATGTTTAATAACACTATGAAGAAATGCATTGATTCAACATACCATAAATTTATTCGGGAGACAGGACAAGGAATGTGGAAACCCGCCAAATTGCAACGCTAGCATTGGAGGACGTTATCAAGAAGGCGTTCTGGTCTGTTGTCTTTAAAACACCATGACACGCGTCTTTTGGTGGCACAAGTTTTCTGCACGAGTTCCTGCCGTCAAGACGGACTCTCTTCTTTATTTTCCGGTCATATTACAACAGTTAAACCTTCGTTTGAAACTTCGCCGAAACAACCTCCGGACGAAGAAGCAACTGTCAAACCGAGCGCTCCGAAACTCCAAGCACCCTGACTAACCTATGCAAGTATAACGTTTTTACGATTTTAAATACCGAGTTTCCTTGCTGGCTCTTAAAGGTGAACTGCTGCAATTTGACCTGCTTTGATCATCTCTTTCGTTTCTGCCTTCTCTTCTACTTTGTATGTATTTGTATTTACTTGTGTCCATTTAGCCGTATAACCTGTGTATTACCCGTTTCGTATATTAAACTCATTATATCCATGCTTTTTGTTCACTTGCTCATTTTAGCAACAACCGAGTCACTTTAACGTTCTGATTCTAATGTCCTTGCTCTATATTTGGAGTCTATGATAGAAAGTTAGTCTCCCGGCCCGAGAATAACATTTCTGTCGTGATAATCTGTGGATAATTTTCCGTTTCGGTGGACGAACTGATAGTTTTCCACATAATTATTAAACCAGAACTAATCATATATGTGATTGATTATAATTCGTTGTAGTTAATTCACCATATATGTTTAATTCCCCGTTGGGTCGATATATGAACGTCATAAAGCTTTCTGAATTATGATATTCATATTTCATCCATAAATTGATTAATAACTGTACATCGCTACATTGGCGAAGCCGAGGAAACGTTGGAGTTCCTTAACAGTAGTGGGTGTGGGCCAGTTCTTAATGGTTTCCACCTTCCCCTCGTCCATCCGCATGCCACTGCTGTCGATGTTATAGCCAAGGAACTGCACTGAGGACTGATGGAAGGAGCATTTTTTGGCTTTGAGGAATAGCTGGAACTCTCTCAGACGTTTCAGGACCTCCGCAACATGGTGGCGATGTTCAGCCATGCTCCGGGAGTATATCAGGATATCATCAATATATACCAGGATGAACTTGTGGAGAAACTCCCGGAGCACCTTGTGTATGAAGTCCTGGAATACGGAGGGGGCGTTGACCAGGCCATACGGCATTACAAGGTATTTGTAGTGCCCAGTGGGCGTGATGAAGGCGGTCTTCCACTTGTCCCCTCACGTATCCGGATGAGGTTATACGCGCTGCGGAGGTCCAACTTAGTGAAAACAGTGGCACCACAGAGATGTTCCAGGGCCGTTGGAATGAGAGGAAGAGGGTAACTGATCTTGACGGTTATATTGTTCAATGCTCTATAGTCTACACAAGGCCGCAAGCCTCCGTCCTTTTTCGCCACGAAGAAGAATCTGGACGCAGCAGGGGAAGTCGATGGATGGATATAGCCTTGTGCCAGAGCCTCCTCGATGTACTCCTCCATGGCCTTCTCCTCCGGGATGGACAGGGGATAGATTTTTCCTCTGGGCACTGACTCACCTGGAAGCAGATCGATGGCGCAGTCCCATGGCCGGTGTAGAGGCAGCTTGGAAGCTCTTCTTGGGCAGAAAACATCTCTGAAGGGAGTGTAACATGACAGGATGTCCACTGAAAGTTTCTCAATGGGGCTTTCAATGGATGTAGCACAGACAGGAAGATTATCAGAACTTGGAGAGCGTGGAACAGGCAATGCAGAAAAACAGTCAGGAAAACAGGTGTCGCCCCACTTCAGGACTTCGCCGGTCTTCCAGGAGAGGATTGTGCTGCTCCAACCACGGACGCCCTAGGATCACGTCAGCGGTGGATTCCTCCAGAACCAGCAATTGAATGTTCTCCACATGAAGTATACCGACTTGAAGTAGTAGTGGTAGTAGTGGGCCGACTCTGTCTTCTGCTTACAGGTTTTCCAGTTATTGAGTGGATCTGGTAGGTAGACAGTGTTGTCTTGGTCTTGAGGTTGAGCTGACGGCAGAGGGCGCCGGAGATGATATTGCCTGCTGACCCAGAATCAAGGAGTGCGTTGACTGAAATGGAAATATCAGCAGCAGTAAGTTTTACAACAGTGGTGAGTGGTTTCATCTTATTTACAGAAGGGAAGATGGCACTCACCATGGGACAAGGAGGACGAGTTGGGCATGCTGAGATTACATGCCCAGGAAAACCACAATACAAGCACAGATTCTGAGTCAGCCTTCTCTGCCGCTCAGTGGGAGTCAGATGAGTTGTTTCCAGTTGCATAGGTTCGTTAGCTGGTTCTGGAGGGCTGACGGATTCCGGTCGGCAGAAAAAGGTATTGAGCTGTGGCTGGCCCTGCTGCTCTTCGACACAACTGCATACGAGTGGCGAAGCAGACGGATAGATGGATAAAACGTTCAAGGCCGATGGTATCCAGCAAGGTCGATTGTATGCAGCGAGATGCAACAGCACTCGAGGATCCAATCCTTGTCGATATGTTGTTAGTAGCGCTTGTTTGTTCCATCCACTCTTGGCAGCAAGTGTTCTGAATTGAAGAGCATTTTTATTCACAGACATTTTTCCTTGTTTTAAATTATAAAATTCCTCACCAATAGAAGAGTCCCAGGCAGGTTTTCCAAACACTTCCTTGAAATGATCAAGGAAGCTGGAATGACTGGATCACAGGATTATTTTGGGACCTAATGGAATCGGCCCATTGAAGCGCTTTGCCATTTAACTGTGAAATTAAAAACGCTACCTTAGAGTGTTAGGTGGGGAATAAGTGCGGTTGCATCTTCAGGACCAGTAAGCATTGCAGGAGGAATGGGCGCCGGTTTGGCCACGGGACTGGCGTAAACAGGTGGTGAAGGAGAGGTGGTGGTGTTTACGGAAGTGATGGCTGGTGGTGATGGTGACGGGTGATTGGTGAGTGGCTCATGCTTGTGTTAATCTGTTCTGGTCCGGTCTTCTGTTACAATATAGACAGGTCAGAGACAGAAGATCACAGATATGGTGGTTTATTAAACACAAGTAGAGGTACAGGTGATCACAGGTGAGTTTGCAGATGCAGTAGAGATGAATGATGAGTGAATGAATGCTAATACTGTCCTTTGTGGAGTCGATGCTGGTGGAATGCGGTAACGGAGAAGACTGACGACACTCACACACAGACTGGAGACACAGGAGGTAACTCGGAGACACAGGATACAGGTAAGTAGCAATTAAAGTCCTTGAGGTAAGCACAGAGGTAAGTCCTTTGATGTGAAGGAGACCGGACAATGTGAGGGTGTGTGTGTCTTTTGTAGTGGTGCTGATGGGTGTGCTGATGAGGTGCAGGTGTGCGTGATCAGTATTCGGGAGATGGAGTGCGCTGTGATTGGTGGGTGTTGGAGCCTGGCGTGTCTGTGACAAAAAAATTACAGTTATTCCAAATAAAATATTTATGAGGTGAGAAATTGTGCTCAAATATCAAAGACCAAGCCAAAAGGGCCTGTCTATAATGTTGCTGGTAATTTTTCAATTTGCAGTTACATAACAGAAGAAAATCAAGGCCACCAAACTGAGAAAAGACATAAGTGGGAATAAAGTTCCATAAAGTTCCATAATTTAGAGCACAAAAAAATTAAGACCACCCTTTTCGCCAGTGTTCATTACGACTTTCTTATATAATGAATTTAATATTTTCACAAAAAAATAAAGAGTATCTGATCAATAATTTTACCAAGCTTTGACTCCAGATGAACAGATTAAGCAGCATAAATAAGCCCAGAGAGGCCTTCAGCCTTTGTAAGAAGTACCCTACCTCTCAAAGAGAGATCTCTTTGTAGCCACTGGTTAAATCTCTTCGGAACTTTATCCATTAGAGGTTGAACATTAAAGGTGCATCTTTCTTTTTGGTCCTTTACTATCTGAACTCCTAGATAACAAACCTTTTCTCTTACAGGAATATCATGAATAAGGAGGTCATTGCAGTTTTTTATGGCCAAAAGCTCACATTTTCGAATATTTAAATGCAGGCCCGAGGCTTTTGAGAGAAAATCAATAATATGTATTGCCAGAGGGATCTGCATAGCATCTCTAAGAGAGAGAGTTGTGTCATCAACAAGCTGACTGATGATCACCTCTCCTTCATCAATAGCTATTCCTTTCAGACTCCTGGTTTTTATGCGAGTACAGAGGGGATGAGCTGAGAGAAGAAAAAGGTAAGGCGAAATAGGGCAACCCTGCCTGATTCCCCTTGTAATTTCAAATGGCCTGTTTAAACCTGGTCACTTCATGCATTTTCTCTGATACGATAGCTATCCGATCGTGAAAAGACCAGGTCTAAATGCCCTCTGAAACGCATTTGAGACAGATATAAATCCGATCACTCAGACCACTTCAGGAGGTGGCTTATAGTACATTAGAACCCATAGTATATTACAAAAGCACATTTTAGTTCATATTTCATGCTGTCTCAAAATAGCACAGTTGAGTACACTTAAATGTTCTTAAAATTATCTTAAATGCTAAAGAAGAATTTTTAGTATATTAAGTACAAAATTAGTGTGTGAAAATAGAGCACTACTATTGGTTCTCCTACTATTTTTTCACCTGGGAACCTATGTAGGGGAATTTACAGTTAAAGACCTAAAGACCCGATATGATGAATGAAGACCCGGAGTCAGAGTTTAAAAAAAATAATAAATTGAAGAACTTTTACTGAAGAATAGTTTGAAGTTTCATCAGCAGAAGCCAGCTTTAAGTCTCACAAGGAGTTTGTAAGCCACTCTGCGTACATTCACATTTCCACAACAATTATACTCTAACAGAGTCAACTAACTATGTCATTACTTCAGATTAAATAATTCAGGCTTTAACAGGAAAGATTTCCAATACTGATACTTTTCTCTCAGTGAGAGACACAGACAATATTCATCATTATTCTCTAGTGTTTGAAGATGAAAAGAAAAAAAAAAAAAATTCTTTAATAAGTTGACATGAAAAACATTGAATGAGCTAAAAATTATTATCAGATACATGTCTCTTCTTCTCATCTCTTCTTCAGCTCCCTGAAGCACAAGAACACTGAGTTCATTTAAAAAAATACACAAATTCATTAAGGAAATTACACAAACTCCTGAAATTGAACTTTGTCAACTTTAGATGATGTTTCTTTTTCATGTCTCGTTGCAGCTGATCAGGAAAGATTTCTGTGGAAGAGATGCTTTATCGTGTCATGTTTGGTGTCACTGCTGGATCTGAAGATGATCTAGTTACTGTGAACGTACACTAGATCATTGATCAAACTCTAACGTGTTTCTCTCCATTGTGAATCCTTTCTTGTGTTTCAAAGGCTTCAACATACAGCGCTGTGTCTTCTGTGCTGTAATATTAAGAATGAATCTTCAGGTGTTTCTTCAGGACTGATGCTCAATGAATCTGTTTCCAGCACTGATCACAGTTAAATGCCCTACTGAAAAATCCAGCTTAACCCAGCTATTTTCAGCTTAAACCAGCTACGACCAGCCAACCAGCTTAGGCTGGTTTTAGCTGGATTTTTCAGCAGGGCGGTCTTTCTTCAGAATGAGAAGACATGATTTCAGAGCAAAAGCCTGATGTTCTTCCCAGCGTGAACTCTCATGTGAATCTTCAGCCTTCATTTACATCTGAAATGTTTTTTTACACAATTTGTCAAAAATCACAAAGGTTTTAGAAAAAAAATAAAAAATTACTTCCCTGACAGCAACATAATGTTGGCCCAGATCCGGCCCACATCTGGTCCGCATGCAATCCACATGTACCAGATGTGGGCCGGATCTGGGCCACATTCTGTTGCTGTCTGGGATTAAGACATTTATTAAGGCAGTTATCCTGGCAGTTAAGAAACTAACTTACACAGAAGCAACAGTTTCTCAACACATAAAGAGGCACTACTCACTGTGATTGTTTTTCTTAAGATGATAACGGAACGAACCTCTTCCCACACTCTTCTCCACTGCATGGATCTTCATGTGTATCTTCAGGTGACTTTTAAAAGAGAAACTCAATCCGCACTGATTACACGTGTGCGGCTTCTCTCTGCTGTGGATCCTCTCGTGTATTTTCAGATAAGATGACTGATTGAATCTCTTGTCACAGTATGAACACTCGTAAGGTTTCTCTCCAGTGTGGATCATCTGGTGAAGTTTTAAATTGCTTGCTGAAGAAAAACTCTTCTCACACTCAAAGCACATGTACTCTCTCACATCATTATGAATTTTCTGATGCACTTGTAAACTGTAGAGCAGTGAAAAACTCTTTCCACACACAGAACATGAATGTGGCTTCTCCTTCGTATGAACTACCAGGTGTGTCTTCAGGTTTGATGCCCTAAGAAACGACTTGCCGCAGTGATCACATGTGAACTTCTTCTCTCCATTGTGGATCCTCATGTGAATCTTAAGGTGGGATAATTGTGCAAAACTCTTCCCGCACTGATCACATGAGTGTGGTTTCTCTCCAGTATGGATCTTCATGTGTCGTATAAGATTAGGTTTTTGTGAGAAGCTCTTTCCGCACTGATCACATGTGTGTGGTTTCTCTCCAGTATGAACTGTCATGTGAACATCAAGATTAGGTTTGTTTCTGAAGCTCTTCCCGCACTGACCACATGTGAACAGCTTCTCTCCAGGATGAACTGTCATGTGACGCTCAAGACTATCTTTCCTTGAGAAGCTCTTCCCACACTGATCACATGTGAACGGCTTCTCTCCAGTATGAGCGCTCATGTGACGCTCAAAATTACGTTTGTTTGGGAAACTCTTTCCACACTGAGTGCAGGTGAAAGATTTCTTGGCTCTTCTTTTCTTTAAAAATGTCTTTTAGTCTTTGAGCGACTCAAAGGTTTTTCTCCAGGTTTGACATGATGTTTCTCCTTCACTTCACTCAGTTCTTCACTCTCCTCCTTCACTTCCATCAGCTCTGAAATGAAAGAAATATGGAGTGAAATGACATAAAAGATCCCTGATATAATAGCAGAAAGTAGACAACTGCTATAAAATACGACCATTTTGCTGTTTTTCTTCATTAATTAAACGAACGGTCACATTTTATTGACTACCATTCATACACATGTGAAAGTGGGACACCAGAAACGAAAGCTCGAGCGAGACGTCATATCACGACCGTTGCGGTGTCTGTAGAAATTTCACATGCTCAAAGTCGAGCGACCGTGGCTTTAACTAGTTTTAAATGTCTATCATGCTAGTCGAACTACTGGTTTATGTACATTACCGCACTGGTGCACAATTATTTAATAAATAATTCACTACATTTGTGTCTGTATATTGTTTCACAAAGTAATGTTTAAGTGAAGCCTGATGCCTTTCACAAAAGAAAGATCCCAGTCTCTTCCAAACAGTGAGGTGTTGGAGATCTCAGAAGTGAAGACCAGGAGACTCAGTTGTGTCTTCAACAGGATTCTTTATTGAGAACATGTACTGTTGGTCGCTGCAGTCATCAAGTCCAGCTAAGGCAGTGTATGTTGTAGTTTAAAAACATTTTAGGGATAGACACATGGGAGACGAATTTAAACAAAGCATGCAAATGAAGTATTCAAGTATAGGAACCCGTCCCAGACTGTAGAGTGTTGCTAGTCCTAATCCAATCAGCATAACTATTCAACGAATGGGCTCTAAGAGCCATTAATGACAAAAGGTGAGAGTCTCAGTAATCTGACTCATTAGACAGAACAGGATCTGGCAGAAAACTCTTGCTGGAAACTTTGCTTAACAGAATCATTCATCTGATATCATCATCATTACCATAAAATGCTAAAAACACTGTTCTTCACCTTATTATTTCATGGGATGTTATGTCAGGACGTAGAATCAGCAGATCTTAAAGAGATTCTTAAATTTGTAATCCCACAGAGGCATTCGGGTTATTACCTAATTCAGCATGTTTTTTTTTCTTTTTGAATCAGATCAGTATACAATTTATGAGAAATATAACTTTATCAGTAACTATAAATCAGATTTTGCTTTAGTTATGATTACAAAACTGTCAGCTATTCTGGAAAATTCATTTACTTGATACGGTTTACTGATTATTCTTTAAAAAAAATGTTGTAAATATATTGAGAAATGTCCAAAATTTTGATAACATGGCTACAAAAAAGTGAACTAAATATAAATGTAAAATAAGAGCTAAAATAATATTTAGTTTGACCTGATGATGACAACCAGTATAAAAGCTCTAAACCTCCTTTTACTGAACATTTTTGAAAAACAAAAATGAAACTTTTGTATCCGTTTAACTGTTTATCTAAATGAGCAGAAGTGCTTGAATCTTTCTAACATGAATGTTGTTCAGCATCATGAATGAATGAAGAATAAACACCAACCTCTTTGTTCTTCAGTATCTTCAGTGTGTTTCATTCTGCAGGGTTCTGGATCACTCATGTTCTCACTCTCCTCTTTAATGAACTCAGTCTTTACAGATTCCATCTCTTCCTGATGCTCGTCTTCACTTCTGGACTGATGGGAATATTCCAGCATTTATTGGAGAATTGTAAACAGGAGGAGCTTAGCTGATGATGTGACTCCCGTGGGAGGAGCTTCACTTCATTGATGATGTCATTAGTGTGGGAGGAGCTTCACTGATGATGAATTTCAGTGTGGGAGGAGCTTCACTGATGATGAATTTTGGTGTGGGAGCTGATCTGCCAAAATCATAAATATATCAGTTTGTTATAATATAATGTAACAAAATTATTACAAGCATAAATAACGGTAAAAACTGTTGAAAGCATAAACTTAGAAATGTACATTTATACCCAACAAATACCCTCAGTCTGTTGAAACCAATGAAACGAGCTTTAAGTATCAATTTACAGCAGATCTGATTAAATGAGGTGAAAACAGTGTTTTCAGCAGCTCTGTTAATATTGATGATTCTCAGACTATCAACACTCATTCAACAAGACATTCAGATCATCAGCAGATCTGATTATTTGAGTCAGGATATATGAGAAAAGACTATAAACTGCTCTACTGAGAGACAATACTGTTATTTCTCAAAGTATGACATGGATAAAACACCAATAACACAAAAACACGAATGACACTCATCTTCATATCCACAGCATAATGTCCATATTAATCTAAATATAGTTTGATTTTCTGACAAGTACATTCATTGCAGAAATGAAATCAGAACAAAACAGACAATGATTATAAAATATTTAAAAATAAAGAGCAGCACAAAGCGATTTTTAATGTTTCTATCAACCTGCATTCATAGTGATCTATATTAACATTTATGCATTTAAAATGTCTCACGCGGCTCAATAAAGTATTTAGCAGTTTCTGTTCCAGTGTATTTTAACAAGAAACTTACCAATTTGATCAGTCAAAGATGTGAAAAGAGTGATAAAATGGCAGCAGCAACACCTGAGATCGATTCCCATCGATTCCCCTCACAGATCTCAAACTTTGACTTCACTAAACATTAAACAAACACACAAAAGCACTCAGAATCGCTCAGGTCTGAATGAATTCAACACATTTTCCTCACACACGCGCTGCTGCTGCTGCACTAATGTTATTTCAGCAGGAAGACGCCAGAAAAGACACAAAACTAGCGCTGTGCCCGATGAAAACAACACAGAAACGAGCATGTCTTAAACAAACTGTATCCACAAGTTCCCCACGCCCCATGAGGCCTTGCGTCAGAAGTGGGCGTGTCTTCCGGTTCAAAGTAAAGAAGCGGGACGTTACACTCGTCCATTCAACAGTTGACAGTCACTCAAGATTTAGAGATGATTCCAGCATCAATATTTGAACAATGTTTACAATAAAATAATGTCACAGTAACGGTAATTTATTCATTTGTGTCAGGAGTTCAAATCATGCTGAATCTAACTGATATTTATATTCACATAAAAAGATTGCATACCTATTCAGTTTCACCTGCTTCCATTTATTTACCATCACAAGAATGCACAAAACAATTTCATTAGGGCTTTTAAGTCCAATACATTTAGAAAAATGGTCCTATTGATAAAATAGCATGTTTACGTCACTTTTCCGAGCATTTCTATTTTATTCCCCCTGAAATTATGAGATGATTACAATCCGAGGAGGTTTGAGCGATGTCTTCAGCCAGAGCAACAAAGGGATCTCATGAGAGGAAAAAGGAGTTAACAGGTGTGACAGATGTGAATGCATTAGTCCAATATCAACAAAATAACTATGAAATGCGATGGATTTCTACCATATTCAGACAAATTTTGTTACTGAAGATAAGTATCTGTCAAATTTAATAGTAAGAGGTACAAAGAATTGAATGTTTGTGTTCTGTAAATGAATGCATGTACACAAGCTAAAAAAAATGATAATGAAATTTTAAATAAACTATGATGTTTGTGTCAAATTATAAATAAGATATTTGTGGTAAAATCTCCTTTATTTGTGGTTAAATCCCTTTATTTTTTCCTAGGTTGCTTCAAAATATTTGAAGTAAGAGCTGAAGGCCATAATCGAGTCGTTTTTATGATTTGAGCTTTTTTTATTAAAACAATAATTTAATATCCTCTGAATCTGTTTGTTTTCTTTATTCTTAAAGTGGTTATTTTGTCAGAAGAAAGCTAATTGTGAAACCAGCTTCAAACCCAAAAAAAGAAAATCAACCCAGTTATAAGCTGGTTTTGGGTGGTCTTACCAGCTACCATGTTCCAAATCACAGCTCCAATTTAATGTTTATGCTTTAAAAAGTGCAGACCTGCTAATAAAATTTGTTATTGATTTTCAAATATAAAACTTGTTAAAATGTTTTCAGCATGTGTATCATTTCTTTCTGAACATTTTCATCTCATTTTAACCAAACCTTGATAATATTGATAATCATTATAATTTTGGTTACTATAATCGTGATATGAAATTTTCATATCGTCCCATCTCTATCTGTGAGCTTAGGGGGGGTGAACCGTTAGACTAGGCTACCACCATTTAACAAGCTATAGATATTCTTATTTGTCCTTTTTATTTGTATAGCCTATAGAAATAAAATAAAATTTAATTGAATTAAAATGAAAAATAAATTGCCTCGTTTTGCTCCACTCATGCCTCTTTGGTAAATAAACACATTAGTAGACATTCTAACAGTAAACAAACTTTAATTAGCCTCAAAGCATTAACATTTGTTGGGGAAAGTGGAGTTACGCAATCAATGCAGGTTTAAAATACAGACCATTGTGATCAACATCTATCTGGGAAACAATGTGCAATTGCACTGAAATTTACAATTGCACACAATTTTTGCACTGAAATGTACAGTTATCGCCAGCAGGTGGCGCTTACTGAACCCTCTTTTTGTTCAGAGATTATGCACTCATCAGTGAGAAAGAGACAGAGAGGTTTGCAATTTGTGAACACAGAGCAGGATAGAGTACAAGAGGAAACAGTCAATGACTCTATAAGTGAAGTGGAAGTACGTTTTATAAGTTTATTTTTAGTCCATCCTGAAAAGTCTGTCTTGCAGATATGGACTAAAATCTTCCAAATTTCCAAACCTTACGGCCAGATTCATGAAGATGAATTCTTCAAAAAGTCGTGGTACAAGAGGATGTGGTGCTGGTCCTTCAAGAGTCACTCTCAGTCTGTCTTTATGTATTTTAAACACTTCAGCCTGTGATTCTTATTAAGTGCGGGTCATTTTGTAGGATTCTTTACCTAACCTACCTAGGGGAATTTACAGTTAAAGACCCAAAAGACCAGATATGATGAATGAAGACCTGGAGTCAGAGTTGAAAAAAATAAATTGAAGAAAATTTTACTGATGAATAGTTTGCAGTTTCATCAGCAGAAGCCAGCTTCAAGTCTCACAAGGAGTTCGTAGGCCACTCTGCGTACATTCACATTTCCACAACAATTATACTCTAACAGAGTCAACTAACTACGTCATTACTTCAGGTTGAATGATTCTGATTGGCTAAGAAAATTAGACAATATTAGAAATTTTCCACACGTGGACAGATAGTCAGAAGCATATCTCCCTTCGTCACAGTGATGATGATCAGACCCTGAACTTAGACACAGGATGTCCTGTTAAGTCATGAAAAGGCGTCTGCAGGTCTCAAGCAGAGTGCCAGTTGTCCATTGATACCAATACAGGACCTACACACAGAACAGAACACATATACAGATACACATGATTCACAGCTTCTTCAAAGCTGAAGTTGATCTGAGCTCTACTCTGAACAGGAGACTTTGCCAAAACATACTCATAACATGTTCTTTTCTCTCATTGAGAGGTACAGACAATATTCATCATTATTCTCTAGTGTTTGAAGATGAAAAGGAAAATAAATGCTTTAACATAAGTTGAAGTCATTCAAATAATGTAATATTTAGAAAGAAATATGTTGATTAAAGGGATAGTTCCCCCAAAAATGAAAATTCTGCCATCATTTACTCACCCTCAAGTAGAATGTCAGTAACCAAACAGATCTCGCCCCCCATTTACTACCGTAGTAGGAAAAATAAATACTATGGCAGTCAATGGGGGATGAGATCTATTTGGTTACTGACATTCTTTCAAATATCTTCCTTCTTGTTCACCAGAACAAAGATATTTATACAGGTTTGCAACTACTTGAGGGTGAGTAAATGATGACAGAATTTACATTTTTGGGTGAACGATCCCTTTGATAACTTGATTATACATCACTCAAAAGATATATCGTCCCCTTGGAATTATAAGGTTCTATCTGACATTTTTGTCAGAATTGAGTTATTCACATATTCATATTCTGTGACAATTATATTATATAATGTTTCTTTTTTTTAAGTTATGTACATTTTGGTAATTTTTTTTTAGAAAACAAAAAGGTTCTATCTACAAACCCGATTCCAAAAAAGTTGGGACACTGTACAAATTGTGAATAAAAAAGAAATGCAATAATTTACAAATCTCATAAACTTATATTTTATTGACAATAGAATATAGATAACATATCAAATGTTGAAAGTGAGACATTTAGAAATGTCATGCCAAATATTGGCTCATTTTGCAAGTTATTAGGTCAGTTGGCAACATGATTGGGTATAAAAAGAGCCTCTCAGAGTGGCAGTGTCTCTCAGAAGTCAAGATGGGCAGAGGATCACCAATTCCCCCAATGCTGCGGCAAAAATAGTACAGCAATGATGTTTCCTTTTCGTGTCTCATTGCAGCTGATCAGGACAGATTTCTATGGAAGAGATGCTTTATCGTGTCACGTTTGGTGTCACAGCTGGATCTGAAGATGATCTAGATACTGTGATTGTGACCGTACACTAGATCATTGATCAAACTCTAGCATGTTTCTCTCCAGTGTGAATCCTTTCTTGTGTTTCAAAGGCTTCAACATACAGCGCTGTGTCTTTTGTGCTGTAATATTAAGAATGAATCTTCAGGTGTTTCTTCAGGACTCATGCTCAATGAATCGGTTTCCTGCACTGATCACAGTTAAATGCCCTACTGAAAAATCCAGCTTAACCCAGCTACTTCCAGCTTAAACCAGCTAAGACCAGCCATCCAGCTTAGGCTGGTTTTAGCTGAATTTTTCAGCAGGGCGGTCTTTCTTCAGAATGAGAAGACATGATTTCAGAGCGAAAGCCTGAGCTGCTTCTTCCCAGCGTGAACTCTCATGTGAATCTTCAGCCTTAATTTACAAACCCGATTCCAAAAACGTTGGGACACTGTACAAATTGTGAATAAAAAAGGAATGCAATAATTTTCAAATCTCATAAACTTATATTTTATTGACAATAGAATATAGATAACATATCAAATGTTGAAAGTGAGACATTTAGAAATGTCATGCCAAATATTGGCTCATTTTGGATTTAATGAGAGCTACACATTCCAAAAAAGTTGGGAAAGGTAGCAATAAGAGGCCGGAAAAGTTAAATGTACATATAAGGAACAGCTGGAGGACCAATTTGCAACTTATTAGGACAATTGGCAACATTATAAAAAGAGCCTCTCAGAGTGGCAGTGTCTCTTAGAAGTGCGTAAGGGTCAAGGCCGGGAAACCTTACTGGATGCCCGTGATCTTCGGGCCCTTAGACGGCACTGCGTCACATAAGGAATGCTACTGTAATGGAAATCACAACATGGGCTCAGGAATACTTGCAGAAAACGGTGTCGGTGTCAGCTAAAACTCTATGAACACAATCCACCTTCTCTGGGCCAAGGCTCGTTTAAAATGGACTGTGGCAAAGTAGAAAACTGTTCTGTGGTCAGACGAATCAAAATTTGAAGTTCTTTTTGGATAACTGGGATGCCATGTCATGCGGACTAAAGAGGACAAGGACAACCCAAGTTGTTATCAGCGCTCATTTCAGAAGCCTGCATCTCTGATGGTATGGGGTTGCATGAATGCGTGTGGCATGGGCAGCTTACACATCTGGAAAGGCACCATCAATGCTGAAAGGTATATCCAAGTTCTAGAACAACATATGCTCCCATCCAGATGTCGTCTCTTTCAGGGAAGACCTTGCACTTTCCAACATGACAATGCCAGACCACATACTGCATCAGTTACAACATCATGGCTGCGTAGAAGGAGGATCCGGGTACAAAGATGACCTAAACAGTTGGCCTAGAAGCCTGTATTAGACAAGAATGGGACAACATTCCTATTCCTAAACTTGAGCAACTTGTCTCCTCAGTCCCCAGACGTTTGCCGACTGTTATAAAAAGAAGAGGGGATGCCACACAGTGGTAAACATGGCCTTGTCCCAACTTTTTTGAGATGTGTTAATGCCATGAAATTTCAAATCAACTTATTTTCCCTTAAAATGCTACATTTTCTCAGTTTAAACATTTGATATGTCATCTATGTTGTATTCTGAATAAAATATTGAAATTTGAAACTTCCACATCATTGCATTCTGTTTTTATTCACGATTTGTACAGCGTCCCAACATTTTTGGAATCGGGTTTGTAGATCTGAAACATTTTTTACACAATTTTCAAAATTCAAAAAGGTTTTAGGAAAAAAAAAATCACTTGGGTTTTTGTGTGCTTTAGTCTCTCCTTTTATTTATTTTTGAACTGAGACAATGTAACTGTAGTGATCATCAGCATGTTCCTCAGCTTTATAATGAATGAAGAAAAACCTCTTTTTTCTTCAGTATTGTGATGGTTCATTCTGCAGGTTCTGGATCACTGGTGTTCTCTCTGTCCTCCTCTTGCAGATGCTTTCTGGTAGTTCTGACAAAAACAAACATGTTTTATTTCCAACAGACACAATGTGAGATGAATAATCAATATGTCAGACTCTGCTCAGGCTAATCATGTGTTTAAATCACGTAATCCAGCCTTGGGTTTGATGTGGACCAAACCTTCAGTTTGTGTTGTTCAAAACTTTTACTAGGATTGGGACAACTTTCAGGAACAATGTAATAAAACTTTAAAATTGGTTAAATCCTACAATATTTATATGTAGTATACACATATTTTGCAGTTTATTTGTTTACAGTGATAAAGCACACACACAAGACATTTATTAAGGCAGTTATCCTGGCAGTTAAGAAATGAACTTACACAGAAGCAACAGTTTCTCAACACATAAAGAGGCACTACTCACTGTAATTGTTTTTCGTATGATGATAACTGAACGAACCTCTTCCCACACGGATCACGGTAATATGGTTTCTCCACTGCATGGATCTTCATGTGTATCTTCAGGTGACTTTTAAAAGAGAAACTCAATCCGCAATGATTACACGTGTGCGGCTTCTCTCTGCTGTGAATCCTCTCATGTACTTTCAGATATGATGACTGATTGAATCTCTTTTCACAGTATGAACACTTGTGCGGTTTCTCTCCAGTGTGAATTCTCTGGTGAAGTTTTAAACTGCTTGCTGCAGTAAAACTCTTCCCACACTCAAAGCACATGTAGTCTCTCACATCATTATGAATTTTCTGATGCACATGTAAAATGTAGAGCAGTGAAAAACTCTTTCCACACACAGAACATGAATGTGGCTTCTCCTTCGTATGAACTACCAGGTGTGTCTTCAGGTTTGATGCCCTAAGAAACGACTTGCCGCAGTGATCACATGTGAACTTCTTCTCTCCGTTGTGGATCCTCATGTGAATCTTAAGGTGTGGTGATTGTGCGAAACTCTTCCCGCACTGATCACATGAGTGTGGTTTCTCTCCTGTATGGATCTTCATGTGTCGTATAAGATTAGGTTTTTGTGTGAAGCTCTTTCCGCACTGATCACATGTGTGTGGTTTCTCTCCAGTATGAACTGTCATGTGAACATCAAGATTAGGTTTGTTTCTGAAGCTCTTCCCGCATTGACCACATGTGAACGGCTTCTCTCCAGGATGAACTGTCATGTGACGCTCAAGACTATCTTTCCTTGAGAAGCTCTTCCCACACTGATCACATGTGAACGGCTTCTCTCCAGCATGAGCTCTCATGTGACGCTCAAAATTACATTTGTTTGGGAAACTCTTTCCACACTGAGTGCAGGTGAAAGATTTCTTGGCTCTTCTTTTCTTTAAAAATGTCTTTTTAGTCTGTTGAGCGACTCAAAGGTTTTTCTCCAGGTTTGACATGATGTTTCTCCTCCACTTCACTCAGTTCTTCACTCTCCTCCTTCACTTCCATCAGCTCTGAAATGAAAGAAATATGGAGTGAAAGGACATAAAAGATCCCTGATATAATAGCAGAAAGTAGACAACTGCTATAAAATACGACCATTTTGCTGTTTTTCTTCATTAATTAAATGAACAGAAATTTTCACATTTTATTGACTTCCATTCATACACATGTGAAAGTGGGACACCAGAAACGAAAGCTCGAGCGAAGACGTCATATCACAACCGTTGCGGTGTCTGTAGAAATTTCACATGCTCAAAGTCGAGCGACCGTGGCTTTAACTAGTTTTAAATGTCTATCATGCTAGTCAAACTACTGGTTTATTTACATTACCGCACTGGTGCACGATTATTTAATAAATAATTCACTACATTTGTGTCTGTATATTGTTTCACAAAGTAATGTTTAAGTGAAGCCTGATGCCTTTCACAAAAGAAAGAGCCCAGTCTCTTCCAAACAGTGAGGTGTTGGAGATCTCAGAAGTGAAGACCAGGAGACTCAGTTGTGTCTTCAACAGGATTCTTTATTGAGAAAATGTACTGTTGGTCGCTGCAGTCATCAAGTCCAGCTAAGGTAGTGTACATTGTAGTTTAACCCTCAGGGGTCTGAGGATTTTTGGGGCCCTGGAGAAGTTTTGACATGCCCTGACATTTGTGCTTTTTTCAGTTGTTCATAAACATATTAATGGAAAAAGTGTCATTACACTGTATTCAGCACAAACTAGGCTACAATAATATGTGAGGAACATGTATGTACATGTTTGTATTTTTGAAGGAATAACGTTTATGCGTGGTTATTGAAAAAACAAAAAACTTAAGTCACTGAAATAAAGCCAAAAAATATATATTAAATCTGTGTTCACAAGACTTCTGGGTATTGGAGGTTGTAGACTAGAGTTTTTGCTTCAAAATGAGGTAAAAATTATGCTGCCTGCTTGTTCATATAAAACAATAGAGATATTTAAATTTTCTAAAACATCTTTGGTCAAGAAACACAGTATGCGTGGAGGTGTGAATCATCATGAATAATGGGTGATTCTCACCTGAGAAGACAAAAGAATTGCATAAAGAGCTCTAATGTCCTGCATAAATAATGAGCTCTTTCAGTTAGGTAGGCTGTGAAAAAACCCTCTGTGGATCATGTGGTGTATATCAAACATACAGAAAAAACAGCAATACTGTGAAATATTATTACAATTTAAAATAATGGGATTCTATTATATTCTTTAAAATATAATGCATTTCTGTGATGCAAAGTGTCTGAACAGTTATGTTACCTCTATGGCATTTCATATAGGCTTTTAGCTTAAAAGCATGCACATTTGGAGAAATATTGATGGATTCTCATATGTTTATGTCAATTTTCTATACAGAGGAGTAATATTTATTCAATATTTATTATCATCACTATGAATGCTGGATACTGTTTTCAATTCATACTTGCAGCCGGAGGGCGCTCCTTTAGTCTACAAATTCATATAATGAAGAACAGGAACCAGGAACTAACGGCATGTCTTCTAGAGATCGCTAACCATGGCTTTAACATCCAGATAAACACTTATCAAGACAATAAATACACGATTGAGACAATGCATACAAGTATTGCCTCTGAATTTGCCTCTGAATAGCGCTGGCTCCGTGGGCGTGGCCGCATTAGCGGATAATGAGCTGAATCATGGACTTTGACATGGCTCTCTTTTCATACAGATTACATAAACACAGAATGTTTGTTTTCGATTTGACTTACACGATTTAAAACCTGACATTTCAACGTTTTTTAGACAGAAGTCTCATTTTTTTGTGATTAGTATTCACTAAGTTACAGTTCATTTTCTGAGAACTATCAGATTGGACTTCATTCAGAGGGAGACGAGCGATCACGCATCATGTTTGTTTTCTTTATTTTGCAAAAAGAACAACATTTTGTTTTTACTCTGAGTGTACACAAATAAAAGAAGATATTCCACAGATTAAAATGGTGTATAGCTCTTAATTGTATGTGCAACATTGACGGAGTATTTTGAGTCTCTTTCACACTGGTTAGAAAAAAAACGCGGTGGTCACGCCTGGCGTGACCGCCGACCCGAGGGAGTTAAATACATTTTAGGGATAGAGACTGTTAAATAATTTCTTATTTCTTGGGCTTCATTTTTTGACTTTATCTTTTTCTTGGGATTTTGGGGTTTGGGGGCTCGTCCGGGATATTCCGAAGAAACCTTTAACTTTATTTATTGACTGATTGATTGCATTATTATTATAATATGTCCTTACCAGATACTATATTAACTTGATGTATTATTTTATGGAGCTGTAGCTGCTGGGGAAAAATGAGAACAGTTATATTTTCTGTAGTTCACCACTACATTACCACTATACTTCCACTAAACAGAATCTATGTTTACCCAGCCAAAATTATATCAGTTCTGAGAACTACAGGAATGTGAAAAGTGTCCAATAAATAGTTGTAACTATGACTCTAAATCCAAAATTGCTTCATGTGGCTTTGAATGAAAGATGAATCACTTGTTCATATCAGTAAGCAAGAGTTGTTGTGTAAGCTTTTTGTTATCATTCTTTGTCAGTTTAATATATTGTCAGGTAATATATTTTCCATTAAATACAGTATAAAAGGGTTAGAGCACTTTACCCCGTTGAAAAGGTGCAGTTAAAGTTAAGATACAGTACTCAGTATGAATGATCATACCCCTCCGAAACCCAATTTAGAAAATAATCTTGATATCTATTTTAAATCTGATGATTTGCTGGGAAGAGATATAATGCATAAATTGGGAGTGGAAATTGTGTTTACTAAAAATGTTTCTCTTTTCTTCTCTTTTGTGCTGATGGTATCCACTGAGCCACACCCTCATCCTGCTGATTACATGCTGAGTGAAGCTAAGAGTGAAGGACAAAGCAGGTTTCATCAACGATAAACCGTACACTGCAGATGGACAAAGTTGGCGACTGATACAAGATTTGAGGAAGATCAATGACCTGATCATTCCGTTTTCACCAGTGGTACTGGATGTGGTAACTATAATAAATGTAATATCACCTACACACAAATTCTATAATGTCCTTGATATATGCTCTGCTTTTTGCAGCATACCGATATCTGAAGAGGCGCAGCCATTATTTTAGTTTACGTACAAAAAACAACAATTTACATGGACACGTCTTCCTAAGGGCTACGTTGACTCGCCTGCTGTGTCTGTGTGACAAGGCTTTGCGTCAAGGCATTGACACCAAAGCCTCACCACAACAAACAATCAAGTGGACTGATGAAATGGATGCTGCCTTCAACGATTTGAAACACTCCATCATGTCAGCCCCCGCGTTGCCTGGCCTTCCTGACTACAAAAAGGACTTCCACCTTTACGGCAATGCAGCGGGGAAACTGGCCCAGGAACACAGTATGAGTTATCGCCCTGTGGCGTATCTTTCCAAAACATTAGACAACATTGCACAAGGTCTGCCTTCGAGCAGTGGCTGCTGCTGCACTGATGGTACAAGATGCTGAAAAAACAGTCCTCTCACATCCATTGACATTACACACCTCACACCAGGTAAATGCAATTTTACATAATCTTAACACACAGTACATGACAGCACAGCGTCTTTTTTATGAGGCAACATTGTTAGTGAATACAAATTTAACAATTAAGCCAACATTCATTCACTGTCATTGCTTTGAGAGAGTTGCTCGGCACTGCCGACCAAACCACTGACAGCACTGATGAGGGACATGATTGTTTGAAAACATTGAAACTGAAACTGCTTGTAGGACCGATCTGTTAGATACAGCCCTAGAAGAGGGGGATAGTCTATATGTTGACGGTTCATGTTCTAATCCATCAGATGGTGTATATTTATGTGGCTATGCAGTTGTTAGACTCCCTGATGAAGTGGTAGAAGCAGAATCATTAACATTCACATCAGCACAGGCAGTGGAACTAGTGGCGCTAACAAGAGCTTGTGAGCTTTTAAAAGATAGAATCAGTATAAATTGTGACAATTTTAAGTATGCGTACAGTGCAGTCCATGACTTTACCAAAACATGGAAACAAAGAAATTAAAGTCAAAGTCAAAGTCAATTTTATTGTCACATCACCACAGCACATGTGCCTTGGAGAGTGAAATTCTTGGGAGCGTGCTCCAAAGATTGCAGAAACAATTAACATATACCATACAGACATATGACCATACAGACTTCAACAGGTAAAAATGTGCAATATGCACATACATATATTCAGTACACACAGTGTACTATTAGACATACTTACAGTTAGCATTACACTACACATTATACTCAATATGTACATACATACAGTTAGCACTACACATTATACACTATACACAGAAAGGACACCTTCTACATTATGTAGACATATATACACATAAAAATATGCTAAGAAGCAACAGATGTATGTGAACTGAATACAAAAATGTCATGGGTGTGCATCGGACGGTATCCAGTAACAGGTAACAGGTAGCTTATTGTATTAAGTGCAGTGTGCATGTATAGTCCAGTGTTGGGCTGTTAAGTTAAAGTGCGGTGTGAGCATACCATTGTGGAGTATGCTGTAAGGTGTATTAGTTTATATTGTTCATTAGTCTGATAGCCTGAGGGAAGAATCTATCCCTAAGTCGGCTAGTGCGGGCATGGATGCTGCGGAGACGTCTTCCTGAGGGCAGCAGAGAGAGCAGTCTGTGGGATGGGTGGCTGGAGTCATTGATGATCCTCTGGGCTTTCCTTATACACCGCCTGGTGTAGATGTCCTGGAGGGAGGGAAGCTCACCTCCAACAATGTGGCTGGCAGTTCGCACAACCCTTTTCAGAGCTTTACGGTTGCCAGCAGTGCTGTTTCCGAACCAGGCAGTGATGCAGCCCGTCAGGGTGCTCTCTATAGTGCAGATGTAGAATGATCTGAGGATGCTGGGGCTCATTCCAAACTTCCTCAGTCGTCTCAGGAAGAAGAGGCGTTGATGTGCCTTCTTCAGCACTGCGTCAGTGTGTGTAGACCAGGTGAGATCCTCACTGATGTTAACGCAGAGGAACTTAAAGCTGCTTACCCGCTCCACAGGTGTCTTGTCGATGGTGATGGATTTGTGTTCTCTGCTCTGTCTTCTGAAATCCACCACCAGCTCCTTGGTCTTGTCGATGTTGAGTGAGAGGTGGTTCTCCTGACACCATTTAGTTAGAGTGCTCACCTCCTCTCTGTAGGCCGTCTCATCATTGTCGGTGATCAGGCCTATCACCGTTGTGTCATCAGCGAATTTGACGATGACGTTGGAGCTGTGTGTGGCTGTAGAGTCATATGTGTACAGGGAGTACAGGAGTGGGCTGAGGACACAGCCCTGAGGAGCACCAGTGTTGAGGGTCACCAGTGTTGAGGGTCAGCGGGGATGATGTATTATTGCCCATTCTGACCACCTGACTTCTGCCTGTCAGGAAGTCCAGGATCCAGCTGCACAGAGGTCTGTTTAGTCCCAGAGTCTGGAGATTCGCAACAAGTGTGGCAGGCACTATGGTGTTAAATGCTGAGCTGTAGTCTACAAACAGCATTCTCACATAGGTGTTCTTATTATCCAGGTGGGAGAGAGCAGTGTGTAGGGTGAAAGCAATGGCATCCTCTGTAGAACGGTTGCTACAGTATGCAAATTGAAGCGGATCCAATGAGGAAGGCAGCACAGAGCAGAATCTCTGATGAGTCCCCCAAAACACTTGCTGAAGATGGGTGTGAGAGCAACAGGCCTCCAGTCATTTAAGCATGTGATTTTGTTTTTCTTTGGTATGGGCACAATGGTGGATTTTTTGAAGCACGAGGGAACCACAGATAGACAGAGGGAGAGGTTGAAAATGTCTGTGAAAACACCAGCTAGTTGGGATGTGCATGCTCGGAGCACACGGCCTGGGATGCCATCAGGACCCGCAGCCTTGCGGATATTTACCCATCGGAAGGATCGGGTTACATCCGCGACAGAGACAGTGAGTGCACTCATATCTTCTGCAGCAGCTGCGGGAGCGCTCTCTGTGTGGGCGGTGTTGAGAGCCTCGAAACGAGCATAAAAGTTATTAAGCTCATCCGGTAGAGAGGCGGCAATGTTCACAGTAGTTGGTTTATTCCCTTTAAAATCTGTGATGTTATGGATTCCCTGCCACATACTTCTTGCATCGTTGATGTTGAATTGTTCTTCAACTTTGTTTTTATATTGTCTTTTTGCGGCTTTGATGGATTTTCTGAGATTGTAGTTGGTTTGTTTGCGATCATCAGCATTCCCAGAATTAAAAGCGGATGTCTGCGCTGACAAGGCTGCTCGAACCTCGTTGTTAATCCACAGTTTTTGGTTGGGGTAGATGCGGATTGTTTTTGTCGGCACTACATCTTCTACACACTTCCTGAGTACGCCTCTATGTCGCCATCAGACGCTGCCCGGAACATGTCCCAGTCTACGTGATCAAAACAGTCCTGTAGTATAGCGTCTGATTGGTCCGACCAGCATTGAATTGTCCTGAGGGCGGGTGCTTCCAGTTTCAGTTTCTGCCTATAGGCAGGCAGGAGCAGAATGGAGGAGTGATCCGATTTGCCGAAAGGTGGGCGGGGGAGAGCTTTGTAGGCGTCCCGGAAAGGAGAGTAACAGTGGTCCAGTGCGCGATCACCACGCGTATTTATGGTGATGTGTTGAAAATATTTTGGAGCTATTGTTCTGAAGTTGGCTTTGTTAAAGTCCCCCGCAACAATAAACGCTGCATCTGGGTACGCAGTTTCCTGCTCACTTATATTCCCATACAGTTCCTTGAGTGCCTGGTCTGTGTTGGCTTGAGGAGGAAGACAGCAAATGGAAAACCAATAGCACATTCTGATTTGATAGGCAATTTAATTAATGCAGTGCAGCTGCCGAACAAAGTGGCCATAGTCAAGGTGAGGGGACATGCAGCAGGAGATTCAGAGGAAATAAGAGGTAATCAATTGGCTGATACAGACAAACAGGGAATTATCAGAGACTCTGAAGGGAAAGTGGCCTTGCCAAAGTCGATACTTGTGCTGCTTATACGTCACTATCATGGTCTCTCACACACAAGTGCTGCAAAGACAGCTCAAGCAATTAATGCTTTGTATTGCATTGCAGAGAAACCAACACACCAAGCACCTGAGAGACGACCTTAAACAAAGCATGCAAATGAAGTATTCAGGTATAGGAACCCGTCCCAGACTGTAGAGGTTCGATAGTCCTAATCCAATCAGCATAACTAGTCAACAAATGGGACAAAGCTATTAAAGACAATCTGACTCATTAGACAGAACAGGAACTGGCAGAAAACTCATGCTGGAAACTTTGCTTAACAGAATCATTCATCTGGTATTATCATCTTAAAATGCTAAATATAATGTTAGTATTTCATGGGATGTTATGTCAGGACGTAGAATCAGCAGATCTTAAACAGATTCTTAAATTTGTAATCCCACAGAGGCATTCGGGTTATTATGTATATTCAGCATGTTTTTTTCTTTTTGAATCAGATCCATATGGTATCGGCCAATACTGAATCCCAGGTATCGGAATCAGTATCTGAGGCAAAAAAGGCAGATAGGAGCATCCCTAATTCAGGTGGTTTATAAAGTTTTATATATATGTTTTATGTGTTTGAATTATTTTTATATGTTTTATTTGTTACTTGATATTTTTAAAAAATGCATGATCTTCTACAGCATGATGGGAGCACAGGAAAATAATCTCAATCCATTGTCTCAGTGTTTCCACAAACTGTACAGTGTTGATCACATTCATCATCCCTGTTACTAATGTTATTATAAGAAAAAGAATCTCTGTAACTATGAATAACTGATACAATTTATGAGAAATATAACTTTATCAGCAACTATAAATCAGATTTTGCTTTAGTTGTGATTACAACACTGTTAACCATTCTGGAAAGTTCATTTACTTGATACAGTTTACTGATTATTCTTTAAAAAAATGTTGTAAAATATATTGAGAAATGTCCAAAATTTGGATAACTTGGCTACAAAAAAAAGTGAACTAAATATAAATGTAAAATAAGAGCTAAAATAATATTTAGTTCGACCTGATGTTGACAACCAGTATAAAAGCTCCAAACCTCCTTTTACTGAACATTTTTAAAAAACAAAAATGAAACTTTTGTATCCGTTTAAAGGTGCTAAAGAGGATCCTTTCGTCGACTGAGAAACCAAAGACTGTTACTGAGTTTTTGAAATGAGTGTATGCGTAAGAACAATAGAGCTTAGATTGGGCCCAACAAATCAAGCCCGACTCTACCCGAGCCCGAGCACGTTGTGTCCGAGCCCGGCCCGGCCTGACATGTTCACTGTAATTATGAGCCCGAGCCCGATTTAAACCCGACCATTTTTAATATGTGGGCCGTTATAACCAGGGGTGGCGCCAGATTTTTTTTAACGCAGGTGCTGCTGTGCTAGATCATTTAGGCTACAGGGGGGAGCTGCGCAGTTATATATATATTTTATATAAATACTATTAATAAATGAGCAAAAATTGGCCACTCAATATTAAATATTCAATTATTTTAATTATCATAATTAAAGTTTTAATTTTATTAAATTGAACAAGCACAACATTCAGCATTCAATCAAATATTCTTAAAGATTAATTATTATTAATAATGTTACTTCAACATATTGTTATCTCAACATAATAGCCTATGTGTGTGAGCAACAAGCAAGATGTGCATTTGTAAATTCGGTGACAGCGTGTGTTACGAGTTTCAAATGGTGTAAGTGTGACTGCGGCGCGCCGGCGCCTCCATCTCATTATTATATTGTCTGCTATATTGCTTTTTATGTATTAAATGCAGGCAATTGGTTGATGAAAAATGTATTAAAATTAAGATACAATTTATACTAAACGAAATTCACTTTAAAGAAAATCTTTCTTCAAAACAAAACTTAACAAACTTGAAACTAAATGTGCTTATTTAATGGCTAAAACACGTAGGCTACTACAGACTCTCTTTTTGTACAAATTGCAGCACATTAATTTAATTCTGAATTTTGCACATGTAAGTTGAAAGGCATTTGTTTGTGCATAGTAAAACATATCTGTAACATTTATCAAGTTCATAATTGTGCGTGCATTTAATTATTATCTTAATCAATAATACGACAAGGAAGAACCATGTAAACTGTGTTGTTTGTTTATTCAGAAATAATTGAATGGATCGTAAATGGATCTGAAATTCCGAATGAAGAAACGTTTCGTGGAAAATGTTTCCATACCTCCGATTTTCCTCAAAGTTAATTATCCTGTTTTTTTCCTTGCTGCTTCAAGCTCCATGTTGCACTTAAGCTACTGAATAGTAGCCTACAGCATGCACAGCAGGTGCGATGCGTCACGCGTGCGAGACTGCGAGTACGAGTGGACAAGACTGCGCATGACACGTGACGTGCTTTATCAAGGGCCCGACCCGGCCCGAGGACGCTGGCAGGAAACAGGGTCGGGTCGAGTCCGGGCTCGGGCAGAGAATCTAAGCTCTAAAGAACAGCCCCCCTCCTTCACAGCTCATTTCAAGGGAATGCCTCCCAAAACTCGTGCACGAGTATTGGAACACGAGTGTTTACCACCGGCGTTCGCTGTGTCGTGTTAGTGGATTCATTATGTCGGACTCACCGCAGGTAACTCATAATCTGCAGTTGTTACTCCTGTCTCCTGACAAAAACATTGCATGCGGCGCCTGTGGAGTGTGGAAAGTTACTGGAGCGTGCAGCCGCTCGTCTCTCACAAGGAACGTCACGGCAGTGATTGACAAGCCAGAGGGTCAATCGTTTACGCGACGATCGCATAAACGATTGGCTGATGTTTTTAAGGCCCACCTCGTGCACAGATGATGTATATTAATGTTATTCCTTTCAGTGCACCTAATAAATAGTCTTTTATCAGTTTCAAGTAATATTGCAAAAATGTATAAAACAAAACATCCTCTTTAGCACCTTTAATGGTTTATCTAAATGAGCAAAAGTGTTTGAATCTTTCTAACATGAATGTTGTTCAGCATCATGAATGAATGAAGAATAAACACCAACCTCTTTGTTGTTCAGTATCTTCAGTGTGTTTCATTCTGCAGGGTTCTGGATCACTCATGTTCTCACTCTCCTCTTTAATGAACTCAGTCTTTACAGATTCCATCTCTTCCTGATGCTCGTCTTCACTTCTGGACTGATGGGAATATTCCAGCATTTATTGGAGAATTGTAAACAGGAGGAGCTTAGCTGATGATGAATTCCAGTGTGGGAGGAGCTGATCTACCACAATCATAAATATATCAGTTACAGAGTTTGTTATAATATAATGTAACAAAATTATTCCAAGTATAATTAATGAGAAAACTGTTGAAAGCATAACCTCAGAAATAATGTACACATTTGTACCCAACAAATACCCTCAGTCTGTTTAAACCAATGAAACGAGCTTTAAGTGTCAATTTACCGCAGATCTGAATAAATGAGGTGAAAACAGTGTTTTCAGCAGCTCTGTTAATACTGATGATCCTGATAATACTGATGAGACTATCAACACTCATTCAACAAGACATTCAGATCATCATCAGATCTGATTATTTGAGTCAGGATATATGAGAAAAGACTATAAACTGCTCTACTGAGAGACAATACTGTTATTTCTCAAAATATGACATGGATAAAACACCAATAACACAAAAACACGAATTATTCTACACATATTAATATAGTTTGATTTTCTGACAAGTACATTCATTGCAGTAATGAAATTAGATCAAAACAGACAATGATTATAACAACACCTGAGATCGATTCCCCTCACTGATCTCAAACTTTGACTTCACTAAACATTAAACAAACACACAAAGCACTCAGGTCTGAATGAATTCAACACATTTTCCTCACACACTCGCTGCTGCACTAATGTTATTTCAGCAGGAAGACGCCAGAAAAGACACAAAAGTAGCGCAGTGTCCAATATGGATGTCCAGATCCGATCACGTGGTTTCAGACTCGTTATGAATCGGACGTTACCTCCCGATCAGGACTCGGATATATATGTATATATATTCTCATTATTTTTTAACACATCTATAGTTATGCCTGTTTCACACTGCAGGCATAAGCGGCGCGTGAGCAGCGCATATTTTTTCAGCGTGCATGTTAACCAACGGATGCATTCACACAGGCAGCAGGAGTAGCTCGAGCGTCAGGCAGGAGCGTCGCGTAAGCAGCAGTGCCGCGATCGTCTCGGCACAGAGTCTATCCCTGTGTCTCAATCAGCTCCCTAGCTTCCTAGGTCATGAATCCGTATATAATGAAAGTGAATGTGGCTGATACCCTGATCAGTGCCCTGACTGAACTAGGGAGCTGATTGAGACAAACGCGCTGCTGACGCTCAATTAAAGTGAAAGCACACTTTTGATGGACAAAATAAATATAATTTCACACAAGAAAGGTGTTCAAAATGCACAGAATAAGCATGTCTAATGTGTTTTAAGAATTTGAGTATGACACAAAAGAAAATTAAGAATCAAAAATTAGTATTGGAGATTTACCCATTTAAACTTGTTTTTATTTATTCAGTTTGGGTTAAAGTATGGTGTATTATAAAAATCCAAAGTAAACTAGCCAGAAAATGTGAGATATATAAACATTATTTCAGTTATTACACAGACTGCAGCATACCCAAATCAAACCAAATAAATATTTTTTTATATTAGACTTTTTATATTTACTGTTGCACTAAAGTGAAGTGAGGTGAAGAATTTATGTTATTTATTACTTGATTGTTCAAGCTACCTCACAGAAGTGCTCTGTTTGTTAACAGAGTTGTTGAATGTTAAAATAAGGTGAATTAAATAAAAAATAAGGAACATCCTGGATCTGTTTATTCGCTCTTCTTTATTCTTTTTTTATGTATTATAGAAGTATCGGATCAGGACTCGGTATCGGTAGATACTCAAAATCAAATGACTCGGACTCGAGGGCAAAAAAACCTGATTGGGACATCCCTAGTGTCCGATGAAAACAACACAGAAAGGAGCCTGTCTTAAACAAACTGTATCAACAAGTTCCCCACGCCCCATGAGGCCTTGCGTCAGAAGTGGGCGTGTCTTCCGGTTCAAAGTAAAGAAGCGGGACGTTACACTCGTTCATTCAACAGTTGACAGTCACTCAAGATTTAGAGATGATTCCAGCATTAATATTTGAACAATGTTTACAATAAAAGAATGTCACAGTAACAGTAATTTATTCATTTGTGTCAGGAGTTCAAATCATGCTGAATCTAACTGATATTTATATTCACATAAAAAGATCATTGCATACCTATTCAGTTTCACCTGCTTCCATTTATTTACCATCACAATAATGCACAAAACAATTTCATTAGGGCTTTTAAGTCCAATACATTTAGAAAAATGGTCCTATTGATAAAATAGCATGTTTACGTCACTTTTCCAAGCATTTCTATTTTATTCCCCCTGAAATTATGAGATGATTACAATCCGAGGAGGTTTGAGCGATGTCTTCAGCCAGAGCAACAAAGGGAGCTCATGAGAGGAAAAAGGAGTTGTGACAGATGTGAATGCATTAGTCCAGTATCAACAAAATAACTATGAAATGTGACAGATTTCTACCATATTCAGACAAACTTTGTTACTGAAGATAATTATCTGTCAAATTTAATAGTAAGAGGTACAAAGAATTGGATGTTTGGTTTATGTTCTGTGAATGAATGCATGTACACAAGCTAAAGAAAATGATAATGAAATTTTATTAAAATTTTATTTGATTGAACCGTTCATAGACTAGGCTACCACCATTTAACATGCTATAGATATTCTTATTTGTCCTTTTTATTTGTATAGCCTATAGAAATAAAATATTTAAATGGAAGTTTTATGAAAGTTTTATGAAACTCATGCCTCTTTGGTAAATAAACACATTAGTAGACATTCTAACAGTAATCAAACTTTAATTAGCCTCAAAGCATTAACATTTGTGTGGGGAACAGTGGAGTTACACAATCAATGCAGGTTTATAGGTGCCATAGAACGTCTTTTTAAAAGATGTAATATAAGTCTAAGGTGTCCCCTGAATGTATCTGTGAAGTTTCAGCTCAAAATACCTCACAGATTTTTTAAAATTAATTTTTTTTAACTGCCTATTGTGGGGCATCATTAAATATGCGCCGATTCAGGCTGCGACCCCTTTAAATTCTCGTGCTCCACGCCCCGGAGCTCTCGCTTGCCTTAAACAGCATAAACAAAGTTCACACAGCTAATATAACCCTCAAATTGGATCTTTACAAAGTGTTCGTCATGCAGCATGTCTAATCGTATGGTATTTATTTGGATGTTTACATTTGATTCTGAATGAGTTTGATAGTGCTCCGTGGCTAAAGCTAACATTACACACTGTTGGAGAGATTTATAAAGAATGAAGTTGTGTTTATGAATTATACAGACTGCAAGTGTTTAAAAAATGAAAATAACGACAGTCTTGTGTGATAATACATGATAATACAGTAATAAACAGTAATATAATGTGAATACAGTATAATGAAACATTTAGAAAGACAATTTACAAATATCACTAAAAATATCATGATATCATGGATCTGCCATTTTTCGCTGTTGTCCTTGCTTGCTTACCTAGTCTGATGATTTAGCTGTGCACATCCAGATGTCCTGCCCTTGTCTAATGCCTTGAACATGAGCTGGCATATGCAAATATTGGGGGCGTACATATTAATGTTACGTAACAGTCTGTGTTATGTTGAGATTCGCCTGTTCTTCTGAGGTCTTTTAAACAAATGAGATTTATATAAGAAAGAGGAAACAATGGTGTTTGAGACTCACTGTACGTCACTTCCATGTACTGAACTCTTGTTATTTAACTATGTCAAAGTAAATTTAATTTTTCAATTGAAAAAAAAAAAAAATATATATATATATATATATATATATATATATATATATTTTATTTTTTTTGCTCTGAAATTTACAGTTCCCTTTCAAAAGGGAACTCAACTATGCGCTGATTGCGCTATGGGGAACCGTCACTCGTGACAGGTGTTCGAAATGCCAAGAATCACAACACTCCAATCCTATTGGCCGGCGACAGCCTATGACATCATTACGGTGCGAACCATGAAGTATAAAGGGAGCGCCTGAGGAAGCAGTCAACACCTTCTCGTCTTTTCGGGACTGTCTTGTTCGTGCCATTGTTTCACAAACTCCGGTAGGGAATTACTCCTTTTATGTCTGCAAACGTTCAGGAGGATGTGTTCATCCGTGTCCCAGGGGTTTGACACTTGATTTACACATTTCTGGCGTTTTTCTGTCTGGAGAGGAGCAAATGCATAGACCGTGCTTGAGGGCGCGGTCTATGTGTGTTTGTCTATGGTTCACTGTGAGCGCCTCTCTTGTTCGGGACCCTCCGTTCTCGTTTGACACTCTTCCTCGAGGGAGGAGGTGTCTGCATCTGTGACTGGTGTTTGTAGCCCCGTGTGTGCTGAGGCAATACAGCAATCATAGGGCTCGCAGGTGAGCTCGTTGGGATGTCTGAGAGAATTATTTTTCTCTCTCGGCTTCCCCGGAGCTGACGAGGATGTGTTGTTGGATGACAGTCACGTCCGTGTTTGACGTCACCGCGTCCGATAGCGAGCGCTCCTCTGGCTGCTGGGTATGTGAGCTGCTGTGTTTTTGGGACGCGCTTTTCGGCGGGTCTGCAGCTGCACGTGAGAGCATGTCAAGAAAGGGGCCTGGCTCGACGAACGGTTCCTTTCTGCCCATGAATGTTGCAGCTCCTATAGACTTTCCATTCTCTCCTGATCTCCGCGTTTGAGATCGGGAGGGCATGGAAAACTCCCTAGCCGTTCAGATTTGGATCTGAGCCAGACAGACGGGAGGAGGAAGAAGCGAGAGTATGGATGATCGATTGTAAACACCGTTGCGTCTGTAATCGATCCCCCAGCTATTTAAAGGGCGATATATATATATATATATATCATGCTCAGATACTTCTTATGGTCAGACTGATGGCTGGGCCCATAGTAATTATATTTTTCATGTAAAAGAAGGAGTTTTAGGATCTTAAGTCTTTTAGCCGCAGGAATATGAGATGGGTCTATTTTATGTTTTTAAAATAAGACCTTGTTTTCCTGTATAGTTTTCTGAACATGTAGTTAATAATCAGGAGGCTGGCCTATCTTGAGCTGAGGCTCTGAGACAGGGCTAGAGGTCCAATATGGCCGCTCAGGCACCTCCTCTTTTCAGAGCAGGTGCAGAGACGGCTGGACTCGAGGAGGAAGAAGCAGGAGGTGATTGATCATGTACACCAATAGCGTCTGTGACCGATTCCCTCTCGTTGCGAGGGCAACATTGTATTCCCTTCTTAATATAATATAATATTAATATAATATAATATATATATATATATATTATGTAATATAATATTATAATATATATATATATATATATATATATATTAATGTAATATAATATAACTGTATTCCCTTCTTCCTCCGCCTCCTGAGTTTGAGATCTTTCTACTTGCTCAGGTGCTTCTTTTACAGTTAGGCTGTCGGCTGGCCTTTTGATAATATTTTCTCTTACCGCCACCGGTCTGGCTTGATAGTGAAAGTGCTTTTAGGCTTAAAAGAACTTTTAATTTCATCCTTCTTCGTGCATTAAATTAAGGAGGGAAAATCTTCGTTCTACGAGCCGCATGAAGGTAAGCTGGGTCTATATTTTTATGTTTATAAAAAGTGTAGACCTTGTTTTTCCTGTATAGTTTTCCTGAGCATGTAGTCAGTAAAGTTAGAAGGGGTTATTTTTGGCAAAATAACTGAATCATTAGGTTGGCTAATTTTCAAAACATGCAGGCCACTTTATGGCCGCTATTTTGTAGCCTCCTATGTTAGAGTAGCTTCTCAGCTAATACTTTAGTTTGGATTGAGTTAGCACTCATTCGCTTCAGTTATTTGTGTGCAGGGGGGTTTATTCGGCCGCCTGACACTGTTTGCTTGCAGTGCTTCATTTTCTTCCTCATTTTGGTAGGTTTCAAAATGAAGCCCAAGCTTTGCTTGGCCCAGTAGGCCTTAGCTAGCGGCTAGGCTAGAGCTAGGTTTAGGTGTTTGTTTGTTACATCACCTTTATTATTACTATCCCTGTGAGGTTGTATAGTTCCTAGTTCTGGCCTCCTCCTGAGGGAGTTGCGGGCCATTTGCCCATTTCCCCTTCGATGTGAAAATGTAGGTGCTATGGGTGAGGTTAACAGCTAAGGTTATAGGCTGTTATTAGCCTTCCTGGTGCTGTTTTTCCCAGGTGGTAGGCCCTTATCTTCGAGAAGATGAGTTATGCAGTGCTGCTAGGCCCCACTTTTAGAACTTTTGTCATGCCTATAATGTCTTCACATGAGCCCCTTGAATTATATTCAAGTTTGAGATTACGTTACAAGCTTTCATTCTCTAAGGGTTCATTACAGATCTCAGATCTGTTTTGTGAAACATTTATCCTGTCTGGATGGCATGTATTACAAAGCATTTGCGTTTGCTTTGGGGTTCTAAGCTTTAGCCCTACATACATATGTGAGCTTACTCTAGTGCTGCCACAGGTTAACACCTGTTTTGGTGATAGCAGGCTGTGATTAGCCTCTATCTATGAACATGGTGTTTTTTTGTACTCCCCGGTTAGGGTGTGTGTTTCACTGAGTGCATCACCTGTTGGATTGCACACTCAGGTTGAGTGTAGAGAGACTTATTCTGGTTAGAATAGTATGATCTCTGTTCGCTCCCAGTCGATCATGACCACAACAGCTGTTTTACTTGTGCTGTTAGATTGTTGGCTCTCTTTGGTTAGCCTCTTTCTTATACAGCTTGTTTCTCGGGCGCTGTTGGTATATGATCACGAGTTTGTTGTACACATTTTAGGTGTACACATTGCCTGTTGGAATGTGTACACCTAAGCTCAGATTGTGTAAGCTATTTACCCTCAGTAAACATTAGGGTTTAGTGCTGGCCCTTTTTTGAGCCCGGGTCCTGTATATGACCACTGGCTGGCGCCACATGGTGCTAAAGTAGTAGGCCTTGCCAGGCCTCCTTTGTAGCCTCCATGTTGGCCCAGCTGGGTTGGTTATATCTAGACTCATTCCATGGTTGAATCTTGTCTTATGACTCACACCGCCACCACCTCTGTATGAGTAGGCCCTAGGTCAGGCCTCTCGCAGAGTTCTGCGGCGCAGTGTGTACAATGTTCCGTCTAAGCTGCGCGCATGCGCAGCCGCGCACTTCTGAACCCGCGGCCGCGCAGAAAAAATAATTGCCGCGCAGAGAACAGACATGAAAATTCTCCAATGATTGTAGTAGTTTAAATGAGAAATAATTGCAGTGCTCTGGACAACCGCTATAGAGTTATTGTTGCTATAGAGTTAGAACCGGTGAATGCGGTTTACAGGTTTCATAGAAAGAGAACGACTGAGCGCGTGTGCAAGTGTGAGCTGGCTGGCCCTGAGCCAAATCAGTAGCGGTAAGAATACTGTCGTGTTTGCGGACTAAATACATCAATACGAGAGGCAACGTGAAACGAAAAGAAATGTGAAATAAAACGTCATGTTTTAATGACAAGTGGTGGAAATAACGGATGATGGGCACAGAATGCTAACAAAACTCTGAGACATTTACAATCACACACCCACCACAGGTGTAGCTTGAAAACTCAAAATACATCAGTGATATACCTCAGTTTAAATAGATTTTTGTGTGTGGTGGTGGTAGTGTGGGTTTCAGGGATGTTTAGATAACTATAAAAGAGTTAACGTTCACTTTTCTTAAAAATATTTAGCTATCAGATCTGTTTAAATGCTTCAGTTTGTTTTCACTTTATAATATATTAAAACAAATGGAAGCATTTAAACTGATATAATACTGTATATCAGTTTAAATACTTAAATATTATATTTTATTATATTATAATGTAAGCCTAATAAAAAAATTATCTCACAAGGGGATTGTTTAGGGTTTCTTGCCACAAAAAATCTTAACCTCCTGGTAGGAAAATCTGGGAAATTCATAAGCAATAAACATGTAATTTTGATGGTTTAACACTGTCTGTTGCTAATAACTGACTGTACAAAAACACATTATGGTTGTCCCAAACCATCACTGTAACTGCTCAATAATTATATTATTATAAAGAATTGAACTGTCCTGCAGGAGGACAGAAATTATTTTTTAATAGAATTTCTTGGTAAAGACTGGTACAGTTAATACAGCAATGTGAAAAATCTCAAGTAACCTAAAATGTGCTTAATTTAGTGACTGAACTGCTTGTTTTCAATCATATTATTTAATAAATCACGTTACATCAAGTTACATCAAGGGTCAAATAAAATAGAAACGGCACATTAAAAGTTAAATGTTACAGTTGCATGATAAAACCATTTTTTTGTGTGTGTGTTTACGTTCATTGTACAGGTCTGATATAAAGTATGTTTTTGCTCAGGTGGCCAAAATGTGCACTCAACAGAGAAAAGTTTTGCTCAGCGAGAAAAAAAATTAGAGGGAACATTGAGTGTGTACTTCTCTTACCTAAGGGTTTTTCTCGAGTACTTGGCCTGGCGGCTGGTCTTAGTCATGAAGCTACCACTGGCTGATGCCATGTTTTCATGGAGGTTGAAGGCCCCACCAGGGCCTCCTTTCAGTCTGCATGTTGGCACAGCTTTGTGTGGGTTTCTATGTGACTCATCACCATGGATGGGTCATGATTGCCACTAGCTGATGCCGCGTGTGTGCAGGTTGTAGGCCTTCGCAGGCCTCCTATGTGTCACGTTGGAGTTTGGCTGTGTACTCCTCTCGCTTAGAGTAAAAGGTGCTTTTACTGAGTACATTTTCTGAGTGGCTTGCCTCTCAAGGTGAGTTTTTGTGTTAAAACCAACTGTTTGTCTGGTTTTATGCATTTGCTTCCTTGAGCTTGGTTTCCTTTAGCTCTAGTTGAGCTAAGTAACTACCTTGTTTGTTACTCAGTTCTATTTTGCTCCTAGAACTTTAGTGGTCGCACAGCCATGAGCTGATGACACGTGTCTGAGGTTATAGGCCCATGGGGCTTTCTTTAGCGCGTGATGGCGTATGCTGTACTCCTCTTGATTAAGGAGTGGAAAGGTGTTTTTACTGAGTACACTGCTCGTTGGATTGTGTTGGACGGGCTGTTTCGTGGACACTCACAGCTACCTATTACTTGGTGGTCATGCTTCCAGCATGCTATGTTTCAGGTGCTTGGCCTTACGGGCCACCCTGGAATATCGCCTCATGTGTTGAGTATTCTGTGGTATGCTTAGTTCATTATAAAGAACTCTGGTTATGTTGTAGGTCCTTTTTCCGGCCTCCATGACTATGTGCCCACAGTACGGTCTGTCTGTTAGGTTGAGCTTCGTTCTTCCCTCTGGGTTGACTGTGTAATCGTGATTAGCTCCCTAAGCTGGTCATTTGTTGTAGACTTCAATGAAGTTTCCCGCTGAAACTGGCTCTTAGGCTGGTTTGTGCTCCCTTTACCGGGGTTTGCTAGCGCACAGCCTCCTCAGTGCTTTTATCAGACACTGAGTAGATCCTAGGATGAGTGGTTTATACTCCCCTCGATTCGAGGGTTTATAGTGCTCAGCTGAGTTCTGCTCTCCAGGATGCCTATATTTTAGTGGCCGCTACCTGACGCTGCGTGTGACAGGCAGGCCCGCGGAGCATCCTTTGGGAACATACTGGCATGTACCTTTTGCGTTTCTTGACATTCTTTACTGAAGACAGTAAAAGGGATTTTTTTTGTCGCTGGCTGGCCAGGGCTCTGGCTGACTTATGACCTCCTTTTGTAGTCGGTTTGCTTAGCCTGGAGCTTGATAACACTGCCACAAGCGGATGCCACGTGTCTGCTGAGGTTATAGGCCTGTGGGGCCTTCTTTAGCGCGTGATGGCGTACGCTGTACTCCTCTTGCTTAAAGAGTAAAAAGGTGCTTTTACCGAGTACACTGCTTGTTGGATTGTGTTGGACGGGCTGTTTTGTGGGCACTCACAGCTACCTAATTACTTGGTTGGTCATGCGCTCAGCATGCTATGTTTTCAGTCGAATGGCCTTATGGGCCATACTGAATACCACCATGTGTGTTGGGTTCATGTTGTGATATTAGTTCATTGTAAGAACTCTTAGTTATGTTATAGGCCCCTTCTGGTCGGCCTCCATGGCTATGTGCCTGCAGTATGGTCTGTCCGTTAGGTTGAGCTTTGTACTTCCCTTTGGGTTGACTGCGTAATTGTGCTTAGCTCCCAAGCTGGTCATTGGTTGTAGACTTCTGTGAAGTCTCCCGTTCAGACTGGCCCCAGGCTGGTTTGTGCTCCCCTGTACCAGGGTTTTTCTAGTGCACAGCCTCCTCAGCGCTTTAATCAGAAGCTGAGTAGATCCTAGGATGAGTGGTCTTACTCCCCTCAATACAAGGGTTTATAGCACTCAGCTGAGTTCCGCTCTCCAGGATGCCCATCTCTGCATGTGGGTTTGACTTGCTTACTGCCTTTTTGCAGTCGCTCTTACCTGCTCTCCTCTTTTGGAGTTTGCACCTTGGAGACTCTGTATGTCAGACAGGGTTGGCTCAGACTATGTTTGGCTTTCGCTAGATTAGTACGGCCTTCCTTGGTGGTGTGGGGGGGTGATTTTATCCCCCTCTAGTGACTGGCCGGGATTCCTTCTGGTCTCCTGGCCACATTCCCTTTAAGGGACCACTTTCTACGGGTTGTTGGGCCTCTTTTAGGCTCAGCTTGGGCTGTTAGCCATAGGGAATGCTGTCACTGACAGCCTTGGAGAAGTTGCTCCCGGTTTTTCCCTGGAACTGCCGGACGTTTGTCCAGACATTTTGGTCATGGACTCTCCTCTAGCATGGCGGCGTGGGTATATCATTCCCCATAGCGCAATCAGCGCTGAGTTGAGTTCCTTTTCGAAAGGGAACGTCTCAGGTTACGCACGTAACCATAGTTCCCTGAGAACAGGGAACAAGACTCCGAGCTTCCTTGCCATGCTTCAGGATGCCTGCTGAACAGTCCCTCAAAGACGAGAAGGTGTTGACTGCTTCCTCAGGCGCTCCCTTTATACGTTACGGTTTGTGCCGTAATGACGTCATAGGCTGTCGCCGGCCAATAGGATTGGAGTGTTGTGATTCTTGGCATTTCGAACACCTGTCACGAGTGACGGTTCCCCATAGCGCAATCGGCGCAGAGTCTCGTTCCCTGTTCTCAGGGAACCATGGTTACATGCTTAACCTGAGACATTATTGCCACCAGGTGGCGCTTATTGAACCCTCTTTTTGTTCAGAGATTATGCACTCATCAGTGAGAGAGAGACTGAGAGGTTTGCAATTTGTGAACACAGAGCAGGATAGAGTACAAGAGGAAAAAGTCAATGACTATAAATGAAGTGGCAGTAGGTGAAATTAAGTTTTGTAAGTATATTTTTAGTCCACCCTGAAAGTCTGTCTTGCAGATATGGACTAAAATCTTCCAAATTTCCAAACCTTACGGCCAGATTCATGAAGATGAATTCTTCAAACAGTGGTGGTACAAGAGGATGTGGTGCTGGTCCTTCAAGAGTCACTCTCAGTCTGTCTTTATGTATTTTAAACACTTCAGCCTGTGATTCTTATTAAGTGCGGGTCATTTTGTAGGAATCTTTACCTAACCTACCTAGGGGAATTTACAGTTAAAGACCCAAAAGACCAGATATGATGAACGAAGACCTGGAGTCTTCAAATAAATTGAAGAAAATTTTACTGAAGAATAGTTTGCAGTTTCATGAGCAGAAGCCAGCATCAAGTCTCACATTTTTTTTGTTTGTAGGCCACTCTGCGTACATTCACATTTCCACAACAATTATACTCTAACAGAGTCCACTAACTATGTCATAACTTCAGGTTGAATGAGGTCAGGTCTCAAGCAGAGTGCCAGTTGTCCATTGATACCAATACAGGACCTACACACAGAACAGAACACATATACAGATACACATGATTCACAGCTTCTTCAAGGCTGAAGTTGATCTGAGCTCTATATATATTTATTTTTGGTTTATTGCACCATAATTGTGTCTATGTATTTGAAACATTTGAATAGACTGATTAAGGGAGCTGTAAAGTATTTTTATTGAAGTACAATGTTGTTTTGACCATAATAATGTGCCAAATCTTACTCGTATAAATATTACAGTAGTTCAGAAAAATACTATATATACATTTATAGGTAAAATCGAACTCCGAGCATGAGCATTCATTCTCCAAATAGAATGAATCATTCTCAACAACTAAGCTGCAAAAGCAAACCCTCATGGTCTTCCTCTGTGTCCACACTTTCGTGACATAATGCTGCTTTGACTGCCGGGTAAAGTCTCTTAAACTCTGCGTAGTTCACAGACTTGAGTGCTCAAGTGTGCATCGAGGGCGCATAGTGGCCGCAAAGGAGGCACTCGCGAGCACCCTTCTGAAACCTACAATGATGAATGGGACACCCTACGGTCTTGTGGACTTAACGGACACGTGCATGCGGCAGTCATTGTAAGTATACAAGACTGAAAGTGCATAGAAGTTTTTTTTTTTTATTATTGATGCTCAAAACAGTACATAACAATAAAATACAAAAGGGGAAAAAAAACAACTGGGGGACTTAATATACAAACTGACAAATTATGAGAATTACATGACACTGAAAAAATGAAAAAGAATTACAAACAGATAATGTTTGTTAAGGCTTTTTTGTTTTCAGACCATTGAATTGAAGTGAAGTATTTTCAAAAGAAGTACTTTTACAAAAACAAGAAAAAGAGGTTTAGTATTTAGATACGTAGATTTATGAATGTGGAATTTAGCTATAGTAACAAGATCAAATGATAACATAAAACTGATTTATTTTAGATTGTTCATAGTCAACAAATAAGAGCAACTGGAGGAAATATTATTTTTTTATTTTTTTAAGTAGTGGTTTGCAGGGTACCACTTATGAAGTATTTAAAAAGATCACTTTTACTTTTACTTTATTGGTTAGGAAAAAGAAATGTGGAAGCATCCACACCTTTTCCAACAGATATATTATCTACTGCATTACTCCAATAAGCAGTCACAGATGGTAAAGTAACATTGTTTTGCTGGAATAGTGAGCGGACAGATTGTCTCAGGTTACGTATGTGTTAGATCAAAATCTCAATAATAGCTAGAATATTTGTAGTCTCAGTCATCAGTTAAGAAACAGGCGCCTCAACCCCTGTGATGTGTGGCAGCAGCAGTGCGAGATCTCGGGAGAATGACCAAGCAGACACAGATCAAGTGACACAGATCAGCAAAACATTTCTGGTTCGTGTGACATCAATCATCGTTTTGCAGACTGAATTTCCCATTTTGTGTTAACCATTCTGACTACACACACAAGTGTCCCCCATTTCCCATTGCACTCTAACTTCTTCTAGGTCAATTCACTTTGTTGAAAGTTCACATGCATTTGAAACAGTCACAACTCCATTATTCCGATTCATTGTAAGTTAGGGGGACAATGGACCAAACGCTGTGTATGGCATGACAAATCAAACAGTCCTTGGTGTCCATGTTCTCCACCATGGCAGCAGACAGAGTACAAGCAGTGTTCCCAGAGCACTCGGGAGAATGACCAAGCAGACACAGATCAAGTGTGGTACAAAGCATTCTCAGATTTATTCAGAAAGAAGGGTCATATTTATAGACATAGGTATAGCATATATTTTCTATATTTTCTATGTGTAATTCATTCATTACACACAGACTGATATATTTCAAATGTTTATTTCTTTTAATTTTGATGATTATAACTGACAACTAAGGAAAATCCCAAATTCAGTATCTCAGAAAATTAGAATATTACTTAAGACCAATACAAAGAAAAGATTTTTAGAAATCTTGGCCAACTGAAAAGTATGAACATGAAAAGTATGAGCATGTACAGCACTCAATACTTAGTTGGGGCTCCTTTTGCCTGAATTACTGCAGCAATGCGGCGTGGCATGGAGTCGATCAGTCTGTGGCACTGCTCAGGTGTTATGAGAGCCCAGTTTGCTCTAATTGTGGCCTTCAGCTAGGGCTGGATGATTAATCGAAAAGTAACCGGAACTGAAATTCAGAACCTCTAACCGACGTATTTTTCCCATGTCGGTTATTTCGTTTTTTAAATCCTTTTAATACTTTCCCCTTAAAAACATTACCGCGTGTGTAGCCACATGACTCTGCTCCGTCCAGTCAGTGGCATAAAAGCAAAACACAGAGGTGAACGCCGGTTCAACACAGTGATGGTGCGTGAGCGGTGAGCATTGCGTCTTCACTAAACTTTGTCAGTTGTATTTGTTTTAAGGTTTGTACATTCAAGTGATTAGACGATCAGATGTATTATTATTCCGAGCTACCGCGCTCGCGCAGCTGCACTGTGGCACAAACACTCATACAAACAGTAGCTGCGCAAAACGTGAAGATTGCGCACACTGAGAGGAAAGCAGAAACTAGTCAGCGCTGTCCAGTAATTTATCACTAAAGTAGCTTAGAAACTCAAAACTTCTTATAGCATATATTTTCTACTTTTGAAGTAACCATTTACAACCCACAGCTTCACAATCAACAGAGACGGTATGACTAATTCACACGCAATCACTTGTACTGGTAATGTGCTAATTTATCTTTATCTGATTTACAACGAGCAGAAATCTGTAAGAAATGTTATGGAGCAACTGCTGAAAGTGAGCTGTCAGATCACTCTTTAAATAGGAAAAAATATCCCACCTTTTAACCCTCTGGAGTCTGAGGCTGATTTGGGGGCTGGAGAAGTTTTGACATGCCCTGACATTTGTGCTTTTTTCAGTTGTTCATAAACATATTAATAGAAAAAGTGTCATTACACTGTATTCAACACAAACTAGGCTACCATAATATGTGAGGAACATGTATGTACATGTTTGTGTTTTTGAAGGAATATGTTTATGCGTGGTTATTGAAAAAACAAAAAACTTAAGTCACTGAAATAAGGCCAAAAAAAGTATATTAAATCTGTGTTCACAAGACTTCTGGGTATTGGAGGTTGTAAACTAAAGTTTTTGCTTCAAAATGATGTAAAAATGATGCTGCCTACTCCTTCATATAAAACAATATATTGATTTAGTTTTTGTAAGTCACTTTTTGTCAAGAAATACAGTATGCGTGGAGGCGTGAATCTGCATGAATAATGGGCCATTTACACCTGAGAAGACAAAAGAATCACATAATAATGACCTGAAATGACTTGCATATTAATGAGGCCTTTCAGTCAGATAGGGTGTGAAAAAACCCTCTGTAATCATGTCTCAGCTCAATTTAAAATAATGGTATTCTATTATATTCTTTAAAATATAATGTATTTCTGTGATGCAAAGTGTCTGAACAATTATGTTACCTCTATGGCATTTCATATAGGCTTTTAGCTTAAAAGAATGCACATTTGGAGAAATATTGATGGATTCTTATATGTTTATGTCAAATTTTTATACAGAGGAGTAATATTTATTCAATATTTATTCTATATATCATCACTATGAGTGCTGGATACTGTGTTTTTAATTCATACTTGCAGCCGGAGGGCGCTCTGTGCACCTTTAGGCCACAAATTCATATAAAGAAGAAGAAGAACCAGGAACTAACTGAATGTCTTCTAAAGCTCGCTAACCATGGCTTTAACATCCAGATAAACTCTTTTCAAGATAATAAATACACGATTGAGACGATGAATGCATGTATTGACTCAGAATTTGCGTCTGAATAGCGCTGGCTCTGTGGGCGTGGCCGCATTAGCGGATAATGAGCTGAATCACGGACTTCTGACATTGTTCTCTTTTCATACAGATTACATAAACACAAAATGTTTGTTTTCGATTTGACTTGCACGATTTAAAACCTGACATTTCAATTGATGTTTCTTTAGACATAAGTTTAATTTTTTTGTCATTAGTATTCACTAAGTTACAGTTCATTTTCTGAGAACTATCAGATTGGACTTTGTTCAGAGGGAGACGAGAGATCACACATGTTAGTTTTCTTTATTTTACAAAAAGCACAACATTTTGTTTTTGCTCTGAGTGTACACAAATGAAAGAAGATCTTCAACAGATTAAAATGGTGTATAACTCTTAATTGTATGTGCAACATTGATGGAGTATTTTGAGTCTCTTTCACACTGGTAAGAAAAAAAACGCGGTGGTATCGCTGGCGATACCCTCAGACCTCAGTGTTAATAGTCAATCATATTTACAGTACAAACCTTGTCAGTGAACTATGAGGGCAAAAAAAAAAAAAAAAAAAAAAAAACAGAAACAAAATAATCGTTCATTAATTGTAATCGAGGTAAAATGTTCAATTAATCGAGGTTTTGATTTTAGGCCATAATTGTCCAGCCCTACCTTCAGCTCTTCTGCATTGTTGGGTCTGGCATATCGAATCTTCCTCTTCACAATACCCCATAGATTTTCTATGGGGTTAAGGTCAGGCGAGTTTGCTGGCCAATTAAGAACAGGGATACCATGGTCCTTAAACCAGGTACTGGTAGCTTTGGCACTGTGTGCAGGTTCCAAGTCCTGTTGGAAAATGAAATCTGCATCTCCATAAAGTTAGTCAGCAGCAGGAAGCATGAAGTGCTCTAAAACCTCCTGGTATACGGCTGCGTTGACCTTGGATCTCAGAAAACACAGTGGATCAACACCAGCAGATGACATGGCACCCCAAACCATCACTGACTGTGGAAACTTTACACTGGACCTCAAGCAACGTGGATTGTGTGCCTCTCCTCTCTTCCTCCAGACTCTGGGACCCTGATTTCCAAAGGAAATGCAAAATTTACTTTCATCAGAGAACATAACTTTGGACGACTCAACAGCAGTTCAGTCTTTAGCCCAGGTGAGACGCTTCTGACGCTGTCTGTTGTTCAAGAGTGGCTTGACACAAGGAATGCAACAGCTGAAACCCATGTCTTGCATACGTCTGTGCGTAGTGGTTCTTGAAGCACTGACTCCAGCTGCAGTCCACTCTTTGTGAATCTCCCCCACATTTTTGAATGGGTTTTGTTTCACAATCCTCTCCAGGGTGCGGTTATCCCTATTGCTTGTACACTTTTTTCTACCACATCTTTTCCTTCCCTTCGCCTCTCTATTAATGTGCTTGGACACAGAGCTCTGTGAACAGCCAGCCTCTTTTGCAATGACCTTTTGTGTCTTGCCCTCCTTGTGCAAGGTGTCAATGGTCGTCTTTTGGACAACTGTCAAGTCAGCAGTCTTCCCCATGATTGTGTAGCCTACAGAACTAGACTGAGAGACCATTTAAAGGCCTTTGCAGGTGTTTTGAGTTAATTAGCTGATTAGAGTGTGGCACCAAGTGTCTTCAATATTGAACCATTTCACAATATTCTAATTTTCTGAGATACTGAATTTGGGATTTTCCTTAGTTGTCGGTTGTAATCATCAAAATTAAAAGAAATAAACATTTGAAATATATCAGTCTGTGTGTAATGAATGAATATAATATACAAGTTTCACTTTTTGAATGGAATTTAGTGAAATAAATCAACTTTTTGATGATATTCTAATTATATGACCAGCATCTGTATGTCATTACTTCAGATTAAACGATTCAGGCCTTAACAGGAAAGATTTCCAAAATATACTGATACTTTTCTCTCAGTGAGAGGTACAGACACAATTTATCATTATTCTCTAGTGTTTGAAGATGAAAAGAAAAAAAAATCTTTAATAAGTTGAAATGAAAAACATTGAATGATTTAAAAAATATTATTAGATTCATGTCTCTCTTAAAAGTGTTATGATCTCTTCTTCAGCTCCCTGAACCACAAGAACACTGAGTTCATTTAAAAAAACTACTTCTCTCCTTCATAAAAGAACTGAGTGACACAAATTCATTAAGAAAATTAACACAAACTCCTGAAATTGAAATTTGTCAACTTTGGATGATGTTTCTTTTTCGTGTCTCGTTGCAGCTGATCAGGAAAGATTTCTATGGAAGAGATGCTTTATCGTGTCATGTTTGGTGTCACAACTGGATCTGAAGATGATCTAGTTACTGTGATTTTGACCGTACACTAGATCATTGCTCAAACTCTGATGTGTTTCTCTCCAGTGTGAATCCTTTCTCGTGTTTCAAAGGCTTCAACATACAGCGCTGTGTCTTTTGTGCTGTAATATTAGGAATGAATCTTCAGGTGTTTCTTCAGGACTGATGCTCAATGAATCTGTTTCCAGCACTGATCACAGTTAAATGCCCTACTGAAAAATCCAGCTAAGACCAGCCAACCAGCTTAGGTTGGTTTTACCTGAATTTTTCAGCAGGGTGGTCTTTCTTCAGAATGAGAAGACATGATTTCAGAGCGAAAGCCTGAGCTGCTTCTTCCCAGTGTGAACTCTCATGTGAATCTTCAGCCTTCATTTACATCTGAAATGTTTTTTTTACACAATTTTCAAAAATCAAAAATGTTTTAGAAAAAAAAAAATCACTTGGTTTTTGTGTGCTTTAGTCTGTCCTTTTATTCATTTTTGACCTAAAACAATATAATTCTAGTGAGCATCAGCATGTTCTTCAGCATCACGATGAATGAAGAACAAACACAAACCTCTTTGTTCTTCAGTATTTTGTTGGTTCATTCCGCAGGTTCTGGATCACTGGCGATCCTTCTGTCCTCCTCTTGCAGATGCTTTCTGGTAGTTCTGACAAAAACAAACATGTTTCATTTCCAACAGACACAATGTGAGATGAATAATCAATATTTCAGACTCTGCTCAGGCTAATCATGTGTTTAAATCACGAAATCCTTGAAAGTCTTGGGTTTTAATGTGGACCAAACCTTCAGTTTGTGTTGTTCAAAACTTTTACTAGGATTGAGACAACTTTCAGGATCAATGTAATAAAACTTTAAAATTGGTTAAATCCTACAATATTTATATGTAGAATACAAATTTATATTTTGTAGTTTTATTTGTTTACAGTGTGGTCCAGATCCGGCCCACATCTGGTACATGTGGATTGCATACGGACCAGATGTGGGCCGGATCTGGACCACATTCTGTTGCTGTCTGGGATTAAGACATTTATTAAGGCAGTTAAGAAACTAACTTACACAGAAGCAACAGTTTCTCAACACATAAAGAGGCACTACTCACTGTGATTGTTTTTTGTATGAGTGACTAAAGAAGATAACTGAACGAACCTCTTCCCACACGGATCGCTGTGATGTGGTTTCTCCACTGCATGGATCTTCATGTGCATCTTCAGGTGACTTTTAAAAGAGAAACTCAATCTGCACTGATTACACGTGTGCAGCTTCTCTCTGCTGTGGATCCTCTCATGTATTTTCAGAGATGATGACTGATTGAATCTCTTGTCACAGTGTGAACACTCGTAAGGTTTCTCTCCAGTGTGGATCCTCTCATGTGTTTTTAGTTTCAATGATAAACTGAATCTCTTATCACAGTGTGAACACTTGTACGGTTTCTCTCCAGTGTGGATCCTCTCGTGTGTTCTTAGATTCAATGACAAACTGAATCTCTTATCACAGTGTGAACACTTGTAAGGTTTCTCTCCAGTGTGGATCCTCTCGTGTGTTTTCAGATATGATGACGCACTGAATCTCTTGTCACAGTATGAACACTTGTACGGTTTCTCTCCAGTGTGGATCCTCTCGTGTGTTTTCAGATATGATGACTGATTGAATCTCTTGTCACAGTGTGAACACTTGTATGGTTTCTCTCCAGTGTGGATCATCTCATGTGTTTTCAGATTTAATGACACACTGAATCTCTTTTCACAGTATGAACACTTGTACGGTTTCTCTCCAGTGTGGATCATCTGGTGAAGTTTTAAACTGCTTGCTGCAGTAAAACTCTTCCCACACTCAAATCACATGTACTCTCTCACATCATTATGACTTTTCTGATGCACCTGTAAACTGTAGAGCAGTGAAAAACTCTTTCCACACACAGAACATGAATGTGGCTTCTCCTTCGTATGAACTACCAGGTGTGTCTTCAGGTTTGATGCCCTAAGAAATGACTTGCCGCAGTGATCACATGTGAACGTCTTCTCTCCGGTGTGGATCCTCATGTGAATCTTAAGGTGGGATAATTGCGCAAAACTCTTCCCGCACTGATCACATGAGTGTGGTTTCTCTCCTGTATGGATCTTCATGTGTCGACTAAGATTAGGTTTTTGTGAGAAGCTCTTTCCACACTGATCACATGTGTGTGGTTTCTCTCCAGTATGAACTGTCATGTGAACATCAAGATTAGGTTTGTTTCTGAAGCTCTTCCCGCACTGACCACATTTGAACGGCTTCTCTCCAGTATGAACTCTCATGTGAAGCTCAAGACTATCTTTCCTTGAGAAGCTCTTCCCACACTGATCACATGTGAACGGCTTCTCTCCAGCATGAGCTCTCATGTGATGCTCAAAATTACGTTTGTTTGGGAAACTCTTTCCACACTGAGTGCAGGTGAAAGATTTCTTGGCTCTTCTTTTCTTTAAAAATGTCTTTTTAGTCGTTGAGCGACTCAAAGGTTTTTCTCCAGGTTTGACATGATGTTTCTCCTCCACTTCACTCAGTTCTTCACTCTCCTCCTTCACTTCCATCAGCTCTGAAATGAAAGAGAAAAGATTAATTTCATTTTCAGTAAATCAAAATAATTCAAAGAGAGAAATATGAAGTGAAATGACATAAAAGATCCCTGATATAACAGCAGAAAGTAGACAACTGCTATAAAATACGACCATTTTGCTGTTTTTCTTCATTAATTAAACAAACGGTCACATTTTATTGACTACCATTCATACACATGTGAAAGTGGGACACCAGAAACGAAAGCTCGAGCGAGACGTCATATCACGACCGTTGCGGTGTCTGTAGAAATTTCACATGCTCAAAGTCGAGCAACTGTGGCTTTAACTAGTTTTAAATGTCTATCATGCTAGTCGAACTACTGGTTTATGTACATTACCGCACTGGTGCACGATTATTTAATATATAATTCACTACATTTGTGTCTGTATATTGTTTCACAAAGTAATGTTTAAGTGAAGCCTGATGCCTTTCACAAAAGAAAGATCCCAGTCTCTTCCAAACAGTGAGGTGTTGGAGATCTCAGAAGTGAAGACCAGGAGACTCAGTTGTGTCTTCAACAGGATTCTTTATTGAGAACATGTACTGTTGGTCGCTGCAGTCATCAAGTCCAGCTAAGGCAGTGTAAGTTGCAGTTTAAATACATTTTAGGGATAGAGACTGTTAAATAATTTCTTATTTCTTGGGCTTCATTTTTTGACTTTATCTTTTTCTTGGGATTTTGGGGTTTGGGGGCTCGTCCGGGATATTCCTAAGAAACCTTAACTTTATTTATTTGACTGATTGATTGCATTATTATTATTATTATTATTATTATTATTATATGTCCTTACCAGATACTATATTAACTTTATGTATTATTATTTTATGGAGCTGTAGCTGCTGGGGAAAAATGAGAACAGTTATATTTTCTGTAGTTCACCACTACATTACCAATATACTTCCACTAAACAGAATCTATGTTTACCCAGCCAAAATTATATCAGTTCTGACAACTCCAGAAATGTGAAAAGTGTCCATTAAATAGTTTTAACTATGATTCTAAATCCAAAATTGCTTCATGTGGCTTTGAATGAAAGATGAATCACTTGTTCATATCAGTAAGCAAGAGTTGTTGTGTAAGCTTTTTGTTATTCTTTGTCAGTTTAATATATTGTCAGGTAATATATTTTCCATTAAATACAGTATAAAAGGGTTAGAGCACTTTACCCCATTGAAAAGGTGCAGTTAAAGTTAAGATACAGTACTCAGTATGAATGATCATACCCCTCTGAAACCCAATTTAGAAAATAATCTTGATATCTAATTTAAATCTGATGATTTGCTGGGAAGAGATATAATGCATAAATTGGGAGTGGAAATTGTGTTTACTAAAAATTGTGTTTACTTTTCTTCTCTTTTGTGCTGATGGTATCCACTGAGCCACACCCTCATCCTGGTGATTACATGCTGAGTGAAGCTAAGAGTGAAGGACAAAGCAGGTTTTATCAATGATAAACCGTACACTGCAGATGGACAAAGTTGGCGACTGACACAAGATTTGAGGAAGATCAATGACCTGATCATTCCGTTTTCACCAGTGGTACTGGATGTGGTAACTATAATAAATGTAATATCACCTACACACAAATTCTATAATGTCCTTGATATATGCTCTGCTTTTTGCAGCATACCGATATCTGAAGAGGCACATCCATTATTTTAGTTTACGTACAAACAACAACAATTTACATGGACACGTCTTCCTAAGGGCTACGTTGACTCGCCTGCTGTGTCTGTATGACAAGGCTTTGCGTCAAGGCATTGACACCAAAGCCTCACCACAACAAACAATCAAGTGGACTGATGAAATGGATGCTGCCTTCAACGAGTTGAAACACTCCATCATGTCAGCCCCCGTGTTGGGCCTTCCTGACTACAAAAAGGACTTCCACCTTTACGGTATTGCAGCGGGGATACTGGCCCAGGAACATGCTATGAGTTATCGCCCTGTGGCGTATCTTTCCAAAACTTTAGACAACATTGCACAAGGTCTGCCTTCGAGCAGTGGCTGCTGCCCTGATGGTACAAGATGCTGAAAAAACAGTCCTCTCACATCCATTGACATTACACACCTCACACCAAGTAAATGCAATTTTACATAATCTTAACACACAGCACATGACAGCACAGCGTCTTTCAGGTTATGAGGCAACGTTGTTAGCGAATACAAATTTAACAATTAAGCCAACATTCATTCACTGTCATTGCTTTGAGAGAGTTGCTCGGCACTGCCGACCAAACCACTGAGAGCACATGTACAAAGGGATTGTACATGATTTACAGCCCTAGAAGAGGGGGATAGTCTATATGTTGACGGTTCATGTTCTAATCCATCAGATGGTGTATATTTATGTGGCTATGCAGTTGTTAGACTCCCTGATGAAGCGGTAGAAGCAGAATTATTAACATTCACATCAGCACAGGCAGTGGAACTAGTGGCACTAACAAGAGCTTGTGAGCTTTCAAAAGATAAAATTGTCACAATTTATACTGATTCTAAGTATGCGTACAGTGCAGTCCATGACTTTACCAAAACATGGAAACAAAGAAATTAAGACAGCAAATGGAAAACCAATAGCACATTCTGATTTGATAGGCGATTTAATTAATGCAGTGCAGCTCCCAAACAAAGTGGCCATAGTCAAGGTGAGGGGACATGCAGCAGGAGATTCAGAGGAAATAAGAGGTAATCAATTGGCTGATACAGCTGCTAAAGAGGCTGCTAAAAAAACGTGCAAAAAGGCAACTGAATATGGGGAAGTTGCTATGATGGCACACGTGACTAATTTGCCTGATATTGATGTCAAAATATTACAGAGTCAACCTACAGAGGCTGACTTACAATACTGGGCCTCAAAAGGCTGTCAGCCAGACAAACAGGGAATTATTAGAGACTCTGAAGGGAAAGTGGCCTTGCCAAAGTTGACACTTGTGCTGCTTATACGTCACTATCATGGTCTCTCACACACAAGTGCTGAAAAGACTGCTCAAGCAATTAATGCTTTGTATTGCACTGCAGAGAAACCAACATACCAAGCACCTGAGAGACGACCTTAAACAAAGCATGCAAATGAAGTATTCAGGTATAGGAACCCGTCCCAGACTGTAGAGGTTCGCCAGTCCTAATCCAATCAGCATAACTATTCAACAAATGGGACAGAGCTATTAAAGACAAAAGGTGAGAGTCTCAGCAATCTGACTCATTAGACAGAACAGGAACTGGCAGAAAACTCTTGCTGGAAACTTTGCTTAACAGAATCATTCATCTGATATTATCATCATTACCATAAAATGCTAAAAACAATGTTCTTCACCTTAGTATTTCATGGGATGTTATGTCAGGACGTAGAATCAGCAGATCTTAAACAGATTCTTAAATTTGTAATCCCACAGAGGCATTCGGGTTATTACCTAATTCAGCATGTTTTTTCTTTTTGAATCAGATCAGTATACAATTTATGAGAAATATAACTTTATCAGTAACTATAAATCAGATTTTGCTTTAGTTGTGATTACAACACTGTTAGCCATTCTGGAAAGTTCATTTACTTGATACAGTTTACTGATTATTCTTTAAAAAAAAAAAAATGTTGTAAATTATATTGAGAAATGTCCAAAATTTTGATACATGACTACAAAAAAGTGAACTAAATATTAATGTAAAATAAGAGCTAAAATAATATTTAGTTCGACCTGATGATGACAACCATAAGCTCCAAACTTCCTTTTACTGAACATTTTTGAAAAACAAAAATGAAACTTTTGTATCCGTTTAACTGTTTATCTAAATGAGCAAAAGTGTTTGAATCTTTCTAACATGAATGTTGTTCAGCATCATGAATGAATGAAGAATAAACACCAACCTCTTTGTTCTTCAGTATCTTCAGTGCGTTTCATTCTGCAGGGTTCTGGATCACTCATGTTCTCACTCTCCTCTTTAATGAACTCAATCTTTACAGACTCCATCTCTTCCTGATGCTCGTCTTCACTTCTGGACTGATGGGAATATTCCAGCATTTATTGGAGAATTGTAAACAGGAGGAGCTTAGCTGATGATGTGACTCCCGTGGGAGGAGCTTCACTTCATTGATGATGTCATTAGTGTGGGAGGAGCTTCACTGATGATGAATTTCAGTGTGGGAGGAGCTTCACTGATGATGAATTTTGGTGTGGGAGCTGATCTGCCAAAATCATAAATTTATCAGTTTGTTATAATATAATGTAACAAAATTATTCCAAGCATAAATAACGGTAAAAACTGTTGAAAGCATAAACTCAGAAATAAATGTACACATTTGTACCCAACAAATACCCTCAGTCTGTTTAAACCAATGAAACGAGCTTTAAGTGTCAATTTACAGCAGATCTGAAGACATTAGCATAATAAATGAGGTGAAAACAGTGTTTTCAGCAGTTCTCTTAATACTGATGATCCTCAGACTATCAACACTCATTCAACAAGACATTCAGATCATCATCAGATCTGATTATTTGAGTCAGGATATATGAGAAAAGACTATAAACTGCTCTACAGAGAGACAATACTGTTATTTCTCAAAATATGACATGTATAAAACACCAATAACACAAAAACACGAATGACACTCATCTTCATATCCACAGCATAATGTCCATATTAATCTAAATATAGTTTGATTTTCTGACAAGTAGGCTACATTCATTGCAGTAATGAAATTAGATAAAAACGACAATGATTATAAAATATTTAAAAATAAAGAACAGCACAAAGCGATATTTAATGTTTCTGTCAACCTGCATTCATAATGAGCTATATTAACATTTATGTATATAAATGTCTCACGTGGCTCATTATAGGCTCAATAAAGTATTTAACAGTTTCTGTTCCAGTATTTTAACAAGAAACTTACCAATTTGATCAGTCAAAGATGTGAAAAGAGTGATAAAATGGCAGCAGCAACACCTGAGATCGATTCCCATCGATTCCCCTCACAGATCTCAAACTTTGACTTCACTAAACATTAAACAAACACACAAAAGCACTCAGAATCGCTCAGGTCTGAATGAATTCAACACATTTTCCTCACACACTCGCTGCTGCACTAATGTTATTTCAGCAGGAAGACGCCAGAAAAGACACAAAACTAGCGCTGTGCCCGATGAAAACAACACAGAAACGAGCCTGTCTTAAACAAACTGTATCCACAAGTTCCCCACGCCCCATGAGCCCTTGCGTCAGAAGTGGGCGTGTCTTCCGGTTCAAAGTAAAGAAGCGGGACGTTACACTCGTTCAGTTGACAGTCACTCAAGATTTAGCCATCGAAACATGCGAACGTTTGGCCTTTACTCAAAGACTTAATACCAACATCAATATTTGAACAATGTTAAAAAATGTTACAGTAACAGTAATTTATTAATAAGTGTCAGTAGTGCACATCAATCATGCTGAATCTAACTGATATTTATATTGACATAAATAGAGAAGAAAAGATAAAAAAAGATCATTACATACCTATTCAGTTTCACCTGCTTCCATTTATTTACCATCACAAGAATGCACAAAACAATTTCATTAGGGCTTTCAATACATCTAGAAATATATTGATATAATATAGGCCTATGTTTACGTCACTTTTCTGAGCATTTCTATTAATTTTCCGCTAAATTATGCGATTACAATCTGAGGAGGTTTGAGCGATCTCTCTCTCTTTCTCTATACTGTTATCGTTTCAGCCAGAGGAACAGCGGGAGCTCATGAGAGGAGAACAGGAGTCACACTGGGTATGGGTGACATTTGCTTGTTGTAACTCTTTAAAATTAAACTTTATTCTTAATCTTTTTTCAGCACTGAATCTAATACTACACATATTTAACTATTCAAATGTGTATTGGTCAATCTCAGGCAAATGTGTTTATTTATTTTACAAGGTTTCAAAGCAGAAGATAGATGAATGTTTTCTCAGTCCTGTTACCAAAACTCATGTGCCGTTTAAAAGCATGTCAGTTCATTCCTTTGTGTTCACCTCAAGAAAGTGTTTATTTTAAATAAATGGTTGGTTATATGTTCAAATAATTGATATTTGTGATAATATAAAGTGATTTTTTTAATGCAAGGTGTATTTTAATAAAAACCGCAAAACATTTTTTTTTCATTTAAAATAAGACAGAAGGCTCAAGTATATCATTTTTAAAATAATTTAATTTATTTAACAGATAATAACAAAACTGGAGGTGGAAAGAGAAAGAAGGAGAGCGAGGAAAAGAGAGAGGGAGGGAAGGAAGGAAAGACAAAAAAAAGGGGGGAAAGAGAGGGTTGCTGGTGTGTTTCACTCGTTCTCTTGCAGCATGCCATGGGTGTGTGTTTCTGGCAACTGCATAGTGTAGGTTCTCTCCATCTTCTACAAAAGATACGGATTCTCATCAGATTAGAGTTGTGCTCAGATTTAATGCTGTTTCCCTCAGAGTTGGTACGTACATCTGGGGGAGCAATCAGAGGAGAAGAGAGCAAGAGGCACAAACAACAGCGGAAGAAAACACATCACAGTAGCATGAAGATATCACAAAAAGATATGTCTTTGGACGTAACAACTATATATCAGGTCGGCTTTGTCGAGTTCAGCAGCCCTCCCTCCATGACACACATTATTCATTCCCGCACGCACGCGCGCCCTGTCCCTTCTCGTGTTTGCTGCTGGCTGAAGACTATTCCCGGGAAAATACAACTGCTGTCTGGTGATGAGAAGCCAAAAAGAAAAAAAGCCCTAGATGAAACCTGTGCCTCTCTTTCAGGTAGCCTATGTATGTTCACAAACATGTCAAAGTTTTGGCTATGTGAGATTATTTACACGTTTAACGCTGCATTAATAATTTGTCCACCAGTAACGCATCTGCCTGATCTGATACTAATGTAATTTATGTTATATTTTCAATTATTTTAATGTGCTCTGCAGTGCGTATAGGGCTGTCAATACCAGAAGAGGAGCATCCATGAACCGCATTATTAGACAGTTTTCAAAGGATGCATGATTTATTGAAACCATTTAAAATCATAATACAGCATTACATAATGCTATCATTCTTAAATCTACTCTTACACAGGAGAATACATAATAAAAGTTTAAAGGTGCTAAAGAGGATGTTTTGTTTTATACATTTTTGCAATATTACTTGAAACTGTCTTTACTAACTGATAAAAGACTATTTATTAGGTGCACTGAAAGGAATAATATTAATATACATCATCTGTGCACGAGGTAGGGCCTTAAAAACATCAGCCAATCCTTTATGCGATCATCGCGTAAACGATTGGCCCTCTGGCTTGTCAATCACTGCCGTGACGTTCCTTGTGAGAGACGAGCGTGGCTGCGCGCTCCAGTAACTTTCCACACTCCACAGGCGCCGCATGCAATGTTTTTGTCAGGAGACAGGAGTAACAACTGCAGATTATGAGTTACCTGCGGTGAGTCCGACATAATGAATCCACTAACACGACACAGCGAATGCCGGTGGTAAACACTCGTGATCCAATACTCGTGCACGAGTTTTGGGAGGCGTTCCTTTGAAATGAGCTGTGAAGAAGGGGGGCTGTTCTTACGCATGCGCTCATTTCAAAAACTCACTAACAGTCTTTGGATTCTCAGTCGACGAAAAGAGTGTGCATGTTTTGATGTCCACATATTCTTGTTCAAGACGTTACAATCAGCAGGCTTCTGGCGCCCTCTGCAGGCATTTGTTATAATATTATATACTTCTAACATTTCAGGAGAAAAGACTCTTGATGTGTTTAAATATGCAGATTAGCTTGAATTGGTTAATACAGATATACAGATAATACAGATGCAAACAGACAGAGGGTAGAAGGCTTAAATCAAACTCCATCTAAATTTGTATTTTGGAAGTTTTCTTTCCATTACAGTATAAGCCTTGATGCAAAAATAGACCAAAATCTTAAAATTGTCCACAACATGAAAGAAGTATTCCAATAACACCAAAAGAATTAAAACGATTTACTGATTTGTGCAAAATAAACAAATTATTACTGAAACTATATGTCCCTCACCTGTGAATACTAAAGAAGAATATGGTCTCTGTGTGAACTGATTATTTTGTAGAAATCTGTGGAGTATGAAACAATTGTGTGAGTGTGAGAGAATTAAAATAAATTGGTAAGCAAGTCAGAGTTGTGGTAATATATTTAACGTTTTATTATTTTTTAAAAAATAAATATTTATGAGAAGTGCCCTTTTTTCCACTTGAGCCCCTGCCCATCAAAATGCCTGTGCACGTCCCTGTTGCTTAATAATAAAATGTATTTTACAGTGAATTTTTCATTTTTTTGTTATTAATTTTTTATGCATATTTATACATATAATGTCCTGGAGACAGAAATGTTACCCATTCGGTGGAATGGCTCAATTACTTTTCACAACAGATCATCATTTCTGTGTATAATACCAATCTTTGTTTCATATACGAACTTCCACTACTGTTGTTTGTGATCGCATTTGTGATCTATGAATAAATAAAATATTGTTTTTGCACTCGAAACCTACTTAAAGCATCAAAATAACAATAAGAACTGTACATGGACTACTTAATTGAAATATACTTTATTATTCTTACCTGCAAGAAAAGATATGACAGTATAAAGTCAATCACAATTGGAGCGTCTCAATTCTCTGTGTCTTCTTCTTCTGTTTTTTGGCGCGTTGCGTCCTGTGTGAATATCACCTAATTTTGCTGTTATGCAGTCATGGATTATTTTTAATCAATTCCTTCCTTGTTTTTGCTCTTTTCTAATTTTTCAGATATACATAGGCCTACAGAGCCAAACAAATATTCATACTTGCATAATTAATCGATGCTCTCTCTTATTCCTTCTCCAGGACCCACCTGGCGCTGCGTGTTCGTGGTCTCCTAAGATCCAGAATAGACTCCAGCATCCGCATTCTAGATTCAAATCATTTCACATAACCCAGTAGAATATATGTATTTTACACTCTAAAAAATGCTGGGTTAAAAACAACCCAAGTTGGGTTGAAAATGGACAAACCCAGCAATTGGGTTGTTTTAACCCAGCGGTAGGGTTAAATGTTTGCCCAACCTGCTGGGTAGTTTTATTTAACTCAACTATTGTTTAAAAATTACTGTATTGCTTAATTAAAATTAACCGAAAGTATGTTGGAAATGAACATTTATTTATGTTCAATGAATAATTATTAAACAATAAACATTTATTAAATTGCTTATTAATAAATATTCACCTTTTGACTATTATTGTTGCCTCTAATTGCATCTGGTTTTTAATTTTAAAAATAAACCAGCTATTTTGGGTTCATTTTAAGCCAGCCATATATTTTAAACAATAGTTGGTTTAAATAAAACTGCCCAGCAAATTGGGCAAACATTTAACCCAACCGCTGGGTTAAAACAACCCAATCACTGGGTTTGTCCATTTTCAACCCAACTTGGGTTGTTTTTAACCCAGCATTTTTTAGAGTGTATTAATGTCTCTATCTCTATTAAAATCATATCCTAAAAAATATTCCAAATCCTTATTTACCTTTCCTTTTTTGTTTAAAAAAAAATTATATTAATTCCTTTCTTTCTTCAGGATACCGTTTACAATCATATATTACATGCTCCACTGTTTCTTTCTCCACAGTTCTCACACAGGCAAGTTTCATGTATTCCAGTTATGAACAATGAAGCATTCAATCCCGTATGTCTCATCCTAATTATTTCCTCTTCTTCTTTCCTATTTCAACCACTTATATTTCTTTTAGAATTTACCCTTTTTTAAATATTACATAAATTCCTTACCTTATTATCGGTATTCCATGTTTGCTGCAATTCTTTAGTAGTATTTTCCTTAATAATATTATTATTGCATACTTCTAATTCAGTACAAAAAAAGAGATTTTTTTCGATATGCTAATCAGCACATGGTTAGCTAGCACAGTTCTGAACAGTTTTACACACATAAAAACTACATTTTATAGAATAACACTCAAAGTTTGCTTAACTGCAGAACTGCAGTGTTTGTTAGTGACGTTTCTTAAAGTTACAGATTTTCAGACTTTTGAACACATTTAACTCAAATAATAGTACCTATCTACTATAAAAAAAAATGCGGGACACTTTTTTTTTACATTAATTTTCATGATTTAAAAATAAAATATCAAATAATTTTTTTTGAACTTCACTTTTTAAGAAAATCTAAATATATTTTTAAAAACAATCATGAAAAAAATTGCAAAGATTATTTCAATATTATTTTCACAAGTTGAAATTTAGGGGTCAGGGTTCGGGACAGCCACCTTCCAATTGAAAATACCAATAAATGATGATTTTATATATATTAATCTTAATGATATTTTAAATATTATTGTGGGATTCAATAGATAATAGAAGGATCTTAGTAAACATCTAAAATTTGAATACTTAAATGCTTTTTATTTATTATTATTTTTTTTTTTGGTTGTGGGACATCAGTTTACACCACTTTTGTAGAATGGCCCATATGTCAACTGATCCATTGTCAGCTCATAGGCTAAGGCTAAACTAATGTGTGTCTTCCAGATCATCAATAACAGCCTCCTCATGATAGTTCCATTCCTGCCGATTGAACGTTGGGTCCTGTGGAGCGGCGTTGGTCAGGGTGGAGGTGGCCAGCATGGAGAGATGATTGTTCGTGTGCTGCACCGGGTAGAGATGACCTCTGTCATATTTGTGTTCTCTGTGTTTTTCAGATTTATCATAGTCTCTATTCACAGCCTGATTATTAATGCTTCTAGGACATGAGAAAAAAAGCTAAAGGACATGAGAAAAAAAAGTGTTTCAGTCATAATTCAAATGAATTATTGTCATTTCAAATAAATATACTGGTCCCCACTTTAAATTAGGTGTCTTTAACTAATATGTAATAACATTCAAAATTAATCATTTGCTACAATGCACTTATTGTGTATGTACATGTTTATCATTGTACTTGTGTCAGACCGTTCTGTTCTGTTCTGCTTAAGAGCGCCAGCCTTTGTTGGATGTGATCCTTACATTATAAAGAGGCGCAATTTTTCTACTGAATTGTATCTTGAATTTTATCTGAATGTATATCTTTGATATAATCCCTTAAACCGCTAAGTGTTGTGGGGTGCTCTCAGGCTGACCCCCCTATGTCCCTATGTCCCCCCTAGCCTTCCTTACCGAGTTATAGCCGGTCAAACCTGGACAGGAAGTGGCCGTATCTATGAACGCATACTAAACTATGGAGGCATACTACTTGTTTTGTAAGTGGTTGCATATGCAGGTTGTATTAACTAGTGGTCATAAAGCAGTCACTGCACACACAGGCATTATCCGACTCTGCTTCTCCTGACCGCAGATGCAGGATTACAAGCCATTTCTTTTTCTGCGTTTTTCTGTCAAATCTTTGCAATTTCCCACCTGATGAACAAATGCTTTTGGTACAAGATACAAGCTCCTTGTGGTTTCTCAGTTTGATCGATTAGAGCAACAACAAATAACGCAAAACAGGCTTTTCATAGTGCTTCCCTATGTAGAAAATCACTTCCTGCCCTCCATCTGCATTTAGATTTTTTGCAGTCTGAACATGTTTTTTCCACACACTTTTAATTCTTGGGATATAATCGGCTCTGGTTATCGGCTGTTTTTAAGCAATCGGTTGATGTCCAATAGGGCTGGGAGCATTTCTGGGGACAGTATTTCTCCGGTCACCTTACCGAATGTTGAATTATGTTAAGTGCACACATATGCCTGTTGAGTGCAGGATGAGGGAAGGAGGTTTATCTGAGAAGACTAGGGTTTAATAAAGGTTTAAAAACTGTTTCGTCACACATTAAAACACACTTGCACACTGTGTTTATTAAATGTAACCGATTATACATCCAGCATTGATTTAAACACATGATAATAACAGTCAAACAGTGAAGTTGATAAAGATTATATTGTTTAAAAATAACATAAAGCCAGGTCAGGAGCATAAAGTCATGATCTAGGGAATAAAGAATTGATACCAGCTATTACCAACCCCAGTTAAAGATATACAGTATATGTCAACTGATCCATTTTTAGCTCATAGGTTCAAGGTTAAACTAGTTACAGCCACCTGTCGCGGGGCTTGGGAAAATCTTAATATTATTCACGTTGTAATCTTTGTCCAGCTGTGTCTGTAGGGCTGTAATTGATAACTTCTGCACTTGGTTATTGTTAGGTCCATAGTAACCCTGCCCTGTGACCACACCATTCTTTAAACAGCAGGTGGCTCTCCAGTAATACTTTGAGACAGTAACTCTATTATTAATTTTGTTGTTGATATCAGGAACTACACCAGTCACTACATAAGCCTTGTCACAGCCTTCCAGATCTTTAATTACAGCCCCCTCATGTGTCTTCCATGCATTCTGATTGAACGTTGGGTCCTGTGGAGCGGCGTTGGTCAGGGTGGAGGTGGCCAGCATGGAGAGATGATTGTCGGTGTGCTGCACCGGGTAGAGATGACCTTTGTCATAGACAGAGCCCTTATAGTCACTATTCACAGCCTGATTTTTACCAATAGTGCGTTTATAACCTTTAGGACTCATACACGGATCAGCATTATTATCATCCAGCTGAAGGACATGAGAGGAAAAAAAACAGACTGTTTCATTAAAAATTTTAATCAAATACATTTACTATAATAATTGTTGAACAATTACCTGAGGTTCGATGTACCAAGCATCACACCTCCCAATATTTGGGCTCCCAAACACATATGCAGAGTAGATGGGGATCCTCCATGTTGTGCTGTACAAAGTTGCATAAAGATACATTATCTGATCGCTGTCGTCCCAAAGACACTGACAGATGTGCTGGACTGAGACACCCGCTGGTGGTATGAACTGAGGAGGGACATTATTCAAAAAGAACTGACCGCATTGATTAAAATCCTTCCCAACCTCACTCAGAGAGAGGTAAGGCAACAGAAGAAACACCAGAAGCTTCATGATGTGAGACACTGAATCTGTGAGTTTCTCTGGGTCAGAAGAGAGCGAGAGAGTAGTAGAATATAGATGCACTCTGTCTTTTATAGAGTTTAAGACACAAGGGAATAGTGTTGGTGCAGCCATTTGCATGAAAGATAACCAATATCTTTATAAAACTATACAGAGGCAGAAACACACACACCACTCTGTGCTCTGTCGAACCGGAACCTTTTCCATATCCATTTATGGAAGAACAGGTTCACATACATGTATGAGCGCACACTTATTACAAACGTTAACACCCCACTTGCTCTCATACTGTACAGTGTACTATTGTAAAAACACAACTTAAACACAGCTTTGCATTTCTCTTGTGTTGCATTTCGATACCAAACATGAAAATCCTGAACATTTCTACCATATTCTTTGTCACTGGTTTAGACATCAGACACCATTTCTTGTGTGGGGCAATACCCAGTTCTCACATTGCCATCACTGAGTGCTGATCGAATGAAATGATACCTCATATTAGCATGTTTACATCTCTGTCGACACACTGGATTCTTTGACAGAGCTTTTCTTTTCTTCTGTTTTCTGTACACGCAGTGATCAGATGAATTCTGCACTAAATCATCCTCGCTGAGGTCGTCATGTAATATTTTGTTCCAGTTTCTTCCTGGCTGTTTTAAACCATACAGTGACTTGTTCAGCTAAGAATAAGATTTTCTTCTATGCCTGACTTCAATTCAAAACCTTCTGGCTGTCCCATGTCAATTGAAGCATGCAGATAAGCAGTTTTTAAGATCATATTGTGCTGTCATTTGCATCAAGTCTCATCTGCTTTATTTTTCACAGCAGAGCAGACCAGGTGTATCAAACTCAGGTCCTGAGTTAGCCACCCCTGGTCTATACTATAAAAATAATAGATGAGACTCAGGCATATAGTAAAAGGCCAGATATATTGCTAAAGTCTATAGTCAAGTTGTAACAGACCTTATTGTAATTTAACTTCTAATTTGTTTTTCTACTTTATTTTTGATATTTTAGTGGGTTTAATTATGTATTAAGTCTGCACTAACGGGAGAGCGCGCTCATTGTTATGGTTCATCTTAGTTTTTTAAAGTTTTCCAATTTATAAAGCACCCCTCGAAAAGGCGCAAGGTGTGTATATTTGTATGCTGTTAGTTATATTGAGTATTTTGTGTGATTCATTGTGTGTGCAAAAAATGATGTGAAAGGAGAAATATGGATAAGACATTAATACGTATTTTTTGTACTTTGTTCAGCTCTTACGGTGATTTCTGAAGTTTAAAAGGCCATATCATCGTTGTTTAATGTTTAATAAAGCTTCAAGAAACTCAGCAGTAAAGTTTGGCCATCATTCGGACGGGGTCCGCTACACAAGTGATGGGTGTAGATTATACAGACTTTCTCTCTGACAGCAAAGTTGAGTAACGTTACAAGCCTTGATGCAAATGACAGCACAATGTGATCTTGACTGGATGTAAAAACTGCTTATCTGCATGCTTCAGTTGACTGATATGGGATAGCCAGAAGGTTTTGAATTGAAGTCAGGCATAGGAGAAAAACTAGTCTAAGCTGAACAAGTCACTGTATGGTTTAAAACAGCCAGGAAGAAACTGGAACAAAACGTTACATGACAACCTCAATGAGGATGATTTTGTGCAGAATTCATCTGATCACTGCGTGTACAGAAAACAGAAGAAAAGGAGAAATAGCATTATATCAGTGATAAACCAGTGACAAAGTTTACATTTTCAGGAGTCTTATGTTTGGTGTGTAAATGCAACACAAGAGAAATACAAAACTGTGTTCGTATGATATGTTGTAAACAGTATTGTACAGTATGAGAGTAAGTGGGGATGTTAAAGGGATAATTCACCCCAAAATGAACATCATCCCATGATTTTCTCACCATCAAGCCATCCTAGGTGTACAGCTCCCTCCACTAATATTGGCACCCTTAGTAAATATGAGCAAAGGTGACTGTGAAAATAAATCTGCATTGTTAATCCTTTTGATCTTTCATTGAAAAAATTCACAAAATTTCTACAGCCGTCCATGTATGGCAGTCTGTAAAAAAATAAAGTTTTAAATGTGGATATTTTTCTTTAAAAAATGCATCGCTTTGCTTAAGAAGGCCTTTATTAACCCCCTGGAGCTGTGTTGATTAATTTTATGAAGGATGGATGCATTTTTGGGGCTTTAAAGTCTCAAGCCCCATTCACTACCATTATAAAGCTTTGAAGAGCTTATTAAATATATATTATTAAATATATCTCAGATTGTGTTCGTCTGAAAGAAGGTGTGTGACACTGTCACTCACTATATATAACATGATGGTTTTATGTATATTTGAGTTTTACAGTTTTTTACGATTGCTTAAACACAATTTTGAAATCAGGGCCCGGTTTGTCAAAACACTACACACAATTAACATAACCCTACACCAAAGTAGCACAACACTTCAGATCATTTGCAAAATGGAACACTTTTGTCAAAACTATACACAACTTTATAAAAACAATATTTTGTTACTGTTACGAGTTTCAAACTAGTGTAACTGGAGTAACAAATGATTTTGACTGGGGTTCACTACTCTCAACTCTCCTAGATGACTGCCCTGGAAAACAGATTCATGGAATCAGTGAGTGAAAGAGCGAACCGCCATCTTCATCTCCAAATCTCTGTATCTTTATTACAAAATTCTCAAATGGTATAAAACAATACCATTCCCTTAGTGTAAACATGTTTCAGTTTCAGAGTCCATTTGTTAATTTCAATTTAAATACCTCAATACAGTTTTTATATCATTTTTTTTATATATATAGTTCATATATAGTTTTTATATATGGTCATATTTCATATCAGTGGGTGACATCTTTCACACTCACATTCACGAAATAATCATGTCTTTACAAAAATCAACATCACTCTTTCTTTAAAGTGCAGTAATATCACAAGGATAAATCATATTTTCAGCTATATTTATATTTATATATAATTATTTGTTTTCTTTTTAACTCCAGAAATCCACCATAATACTAATGTAATAATGTGAATCATAAACCCTCTTTGGCTGTAAATGAATATTTAAATGACTTTATAGTCACAACCTGAATCATGCACATAGGGAAAACTGTTCAACTTATAACACATTGTTAATCTCAGACCAGACACCTAACTGCTTCTGTATAACTTTAGTAATAACTCCCTTATAAGTTTTAAACAACATACCCCTCTTCATTTAACATTTACTATAATTTATAACCTGTCAGGTTACCCTAAAACACGAAATAAAGCATTACGAGGGAGTGAGGACACTAGTTTTACACATTCAGCCACAATACATATCTGCTATACAGCCGCTAACGCCATTGTTACAAAACCTTTTTCCCGCGATTATAAACGCAGCACTTTAACTCGGCTTCACACATCAAAAATTCCATACCCAACTCATCACAGTTTCAATTCACCACACGTTTCAGGAGGAAACAGTTCTTGTAATGGTTTTTACAGAGTATGAACCTGGAAAACAGATCATGGAATCAGTGAGTGAAAGAGCGAACCGCCTAGTCTGGCTATCACCAGACCAAGCTCAATTTAAAATTTAACATTGTTCTGGGGATTTTGCTATGTATTTCCTACTGCACAAAAGGCATGATCAACAAGCATTAGTCACGCAATTGGATAGTCCTTCAACCAATCAGATCAACGATCCGGGTGACGTACTTTGCAGAGCGACGCGAAAACTACAGACAGGTTTACCGTGTGTCTCAATCAGCTCCCTAGTTCAGTAGTCAGGGCACTGATCAGGGAATCAGCCACATTCACTTGCATGATATACTGATTCACGACCTAGGGAACTAGGGAGCTGATTGAGACGCAGGGTTAGTTTGTATTGGTTTGTAGCATTGATCCGCGGTTTGCAGAAGCAGCAATGGCATCGAGTGATTTTTGCAGGTTGTGCAAAAAAACATGAAAGTGATCGGTATTTACACCCACTCAAGCAATTTGTTTGCTAACTAAAGAAGTCATTCAGCATCATCGAGAGGTTAAATGGCGACTCTGATACTGTTCTGGTTCAGTGTAAATGAATGCGGAATATATAGCCGCCCTAAACTACGTCATTGTCATGACAACCAAAAAGAATTCCAGTCAGCTCAGGCGGCGCGAGATTCAAGAAGCAGGGAGACGATAATAGCCATTATAAAAGGTATAAAAATATACAATAAGAAATAAAGCAAACAATTCAGTCAAGCGTACAAAATGAGCGCTTTAGTAGGATACAAAAGTTAAATAGCCATATATAAAGTTATGAAACGTCACATTGCTCTCAGCCAAAAGGGAGCCAGCGGCAAACGTCAGAAGGATTAGCCGAGGTACGGCTGCTCTCGGCTGGGTACATGAGCGCTGAGCGTCTGGATCTCACATCTCCAACAACGTCAGATTAAATTTTCAGAAAGGTGCTATCTTTATCAATAAACCACAAATTTGAGCTTTAAACCAGCACATTCTCGCCTGAAAAACTCTTAAAACTACATATCATGACATAATTAGTGATGGCCAATTTCAAAACACTGCTTCATGAAGCTCCAAAGCTTCATGAATCCATTTGTTTTGAATCAGTGATTCGGAGCGTGTATCAAACTGCTAAAGTCACGTGATTTTAGTAAACAAGGCTTCGTTACATCATCACTGTTTCGAAACGTTTCAAAACAGTTCGAAATTTCAATGGTTCACTGGTAGAGGGTGATGATAAAGTGAACCCATGAATCATGCAAATTCACTGAGAACTATTGAACAAGTGTCTAGGGCTTTACCCTATGGTTTTACCTGATCTCTGATCTGTTTTATACATTTGTAGATGTTTTAATTATACATTAGAATAATTAAAATGAACAATGGTAGTTATTAATCTCTTATTGGCCTGTTTAGCTTGAGCCATGGAACAGAGAAACAAGCCTTTAAAATTGATAAAAGAACACATATTATACAGACACTCTATTTTTAATCTTATTAGATTATTATTTAATTCCATTTGATTGATTTTACTTTCAATAAAACTTTTGCAATACATTTGTTAAAGGGTATTTTTAATGCATGTTTGGCCTGAGTTTTGTTGCATTTACACTGTTCTGACCACTAGGGGTCACCATGGAGACGGGTGTCAGATTGTTTCGAAGCCTCGAATCATTACGGCACATTTGCTTCAACTGCTTCAGTGTTTCAGAAGCCTCGATCTGCCCATCACTACTTCCTGGTTCCTGTCATGTGATCAGTCACATGACAGGCAGACCCATACACATTTTAAGACATACACACAGTAAAATAAGTAAGAGGGATAAAATGGCACACAACATGTAACCCAATTAAAACTCAAATATACATAAAACCTTCATGTTATATACATTGAGCGGATAAAACATGTGTCTTATGTGACAGTGTCACAACCTACCTCTCTTGTTGTGGCACCCGTACAGTGGGACATAATGACTGAACTGGAGCAGGCCAATGCGGAAATCGAAATTCCATCCAACTGCCCTCCAGGGAAGACCTTCGTCCCGTGAAATATGCGCAACCGAGTGCTGGATATGGTTCACAACTCACCCGCCTCAGGTCATCCAGGCATCACCGCTACCATCCAGATCACCCAGAACCGCTTCTGGTGGCCTTCTCTGCCCAAAGACACAGTACAGTATGTCAAGGCCTGCACTGTCTGCAACATCAACAAACCCTCTCATCAACTCCCCGCTGGTCTGCTGCATCCGCTGCCACTGCCTCAACGCCCGTGGTCCCACATCGCGGTCGACTTCATCACCGACCTCCCAGTGTCCAACGGTAACACCACCATCCTCACCGTGGTTGATCGCTTCTCCAAGGCTTGTCGTCTAATTCCCCTACCCAGATTACCTACCTCTATGCAGACCGCCGAACACCTGTGCCAGTGGGTCTTCCGTATATATGGGCTGCCAGAGGACATCGTGTCTGATCGTGGGTCCCAATTCACGTCTTGCCTGTGGGCCGCCTTCTGCCAAGCTTTGAACATAAATGTCAGCCTCACCTCCGGTTATCACCCTCAGTCCAACGGGCAAACCGAGTGCCTGAATCAAGAGCTCACTCGCTTCCTCCGGTCATACTGCAACCGCAATCAAGACGACTGGTCCTGATACCTGCTGTGGGCCGAGTATGCCCAAAACTCTCTCCGCAAGCCAGCAACCGGTCTAACACCATTCCAGTGCGTCCTGGGGTACCAACCGCCCATGTTCCCATGGTCAGGGGAACCCACGAACGTTCCCGCGGTCAATGACTGGCTAAGTCGAAGCGAGGCAACCTGGGACCGAGCGCATACTCACCTGCTGCACGCAGTTCGCCACCAAAGAGAGAACGCAGACCGCCGACGGCGCCCTGGCCCAGCCTACCAACCTGGTCAATGGGACTGGCTTTCCACCCGAGATCTATGCCTTCTTCTCCCATGTAAAAAGTTAAGCCCCAGGTACGTTGGTCTTTTCCAAATATTACGACAAATCACTCCAGTCTCCTTCCGCCTTGCTCTGCCTAATCATTATCGCATTTCTCCCACTTTCCATGTCTCACTGCTCAAGCCTGCCGATGGTCCCAGCAAGGAGGGGGAGGAGAGGTCTTGATCGAGGGCGAGGAGTTCTGTCGGGTCCGTGAACTGCTGGACTCGAGACGCCGTGGTCGCACACTCCAATATCTGGTCGACTGGGAGGGGTATGGTCCGGAGGAACGTTCCTGGGTCGATTCGGATGATATCCTGGACCCCAACCTGGGGGGCTCTGTCACAGAGACGAACTCCGTGGTTCCCTCATCTGGCCATCGGAGGAAACCATCGCCCGAATACTGACTTTAGATTTCACTACATTCCCCATAAGCCCGCATCGCATACTGATTACCTTGCCACCTGTTACCAATCACCTGGACTATAAAAGACTGTCTGTCACTTCCTTTGATCGCGAAGTCTTGTTTTGCCGAGGTGAACATTACTGAGCGTTATCTGTCTGACTGCCTGTTGCAGATCTATCTATTACCCATTCCTGAACCTTTGCTGCCTACCACTGACCCTTGCCTGTTCCACTGACCTGTGAGTGATATCTGCCAGCCCTGACCCTTTGTCTGTATTTTGACCACGATTCTGCCTGTTCCCTATATACCTGTTTGTTCCTGTCTGACCCTGCCTGTACGACCACGATTGTTATTAATAAAGCATGCAAATGGATCCCTGCCAGAGTGATGATTCGTTACAACCGTGAAGATATGGCCATTTAGCTAGGTCTTCCTGATTGACCATGTTATCTTGGTTTACAGGCATTTGCTTCTGTGTGTAAACTTCTGGTAACCCATAAAAATCTTTACCAGAAAGACTGGAAATCTCCAAGTTGTTTACCACATTGCTTGAGACTGTTGTTTTGGGACTCATTGTAAGCAAGCAGATTTTTGTCTTTCGTCCATTCAGGTGAAGCTTCTTCATCAAACTTTCAGAACAGAAAGTAAACGTACGACCTGTGTCCAAAAATGCATAGGTCTAAACAAATTTATTGCCCATTGCAGACTTTACTTGGACTGGAAGGATAGGTAATATACCACTGCTACCACCGGCCCCTATATGACCACATGTTTAGGCAGATACAAGCGTGTTGTTGATAGTTAGTCCTACATACTGCTCATTGGTTGTGTTGACATCTTTATTAACTTTTGAGTTTTTTTAAATGAATGTAAAGGACACTGGGATGTTTTTGGTTGCACACTTTGCAAGTCAAGCGCCTTTTACACTCTTTGCTCAGGTGTCCAACATGTAAGCAACCAAAACAGACAGCTTTTTCTTTTATAAAGTTGACCTTTTCCCTATGTTTCTTCCTTTCAAACTCTTTACATTGCTCCAAAGAATGACTTTGTGAACAGAACAAACAGGTAGTGGAGTTACACTTGAACCGGCTGATTGACTGTTCAGCATTTGCTTTTTGGATTTCACCAACAAGAGTTTTGTCAACGTTGGTGACACTGGTGGCAAAACTGTCGCCTTTCAGCTTAGGCTTTGACTGGGATTGTGATTTCCATTTGTAGACATCTTTTGGTTTACCAGTTGTTCTCATCTCTACATTTTGAATGGACCCAAATATTGGATCTGAAATGATTTTAACTTGGTATTCAATGAAGTTGACAACATCAAATGTGGCTCTTCGTTTCTGTCTTTCCATGATATCACATGCAGTTGTTTTCCATTTTTCTCTGAGTTTAAATGGAAGCTTTAAAATTACTGCTCTCATGTTTGTTGGCATGTCTAGTTCTTGCATGTACTGTCGATCTGCCATTGCATTGCAACAACCACGTAAAAAGAGTGCATAATCTTGAAGAGCTGTGATATCTTCATACCTGATCATAGGCCATCCAAGCACCTTCTCCATATATGCAGCAGAAACAAAATAATCCTCTCCAAACTGCTGTTTAAGCATAGCTTTAGCTGTATCATAATCTCTTTCAGGTGCCATATTCATACAGCTTCGAACAATTTCTCTTGGGCGCCCTCTTGTACACCTTTCAAAAAAATACAAGCAATCACCCTTGTTGTTCGTTTTTTCCTCCACACAATGTTTAAAAGCTTTGGTAGACAAACTGAATTGCAATGGATCCCCTTCAAACACTGGAATCTCATGTGGTGGCAAGTGTTGAGACTTTTGCTGCTGTATTAGCAGTTCTGTTATTTCTTGATGTTTTTGAAGCACATTCTGTGTGAAACCAAATCTTCCACCATCTACTGAAGCAGTTGATCTAGGTCTTGAAGATGCATGTTGCTGTACATGATGAGATGATGCCGGTTGTAAGGTAACATCTGTGTTGCTTTGCATAGTAGTCCTTGGCTGTGTCTCAACTTCTGTTTGAAGAGATGCAGTTGCTGGTTTTGCTTGTCTGCTAACATAGGATTCCATTCCATCCACTGCAATACTGTCTGCTCGTTGCTCAAAAGTCCAGAGCACAGATAGCTTTGCATTGGAGGCTGCAATTTTTGCATCCATATCCATTTGTTCCTTGCGTTTCTGTAACATTTCCAACTGTTGTTCAATATCATGCTTCGCTTTTAAAGATGTTGCTTGAGTGACAAGAGTGGCCTTTTCCGCTTCAAGCTGAATACGTGCAAGTTGCACAGAAGCATTGGATTTGCTGGAGCGTGAACTGTGGTGGCTACTTTTGTGGCTTGAAGTGCGACTACTGACCCTTGTTTCTACATTTGAACGCTATCATTGGGTTCAATTTCACTCGCAGCACGATCACATTCCTCCTGTAGCTTATCCAACCATTTATTTACCACAGTGCTGAATTCCACAACCCATAACATTTTTGCTTTGAACCAGGTTTCAAGCCTATCCTTCTCTTCATCAGGCAATAAAACAATCAGAGACTCGTGTGCTTCTTTTGCTTCATTGCATTGCTTTGTAAACTTTTCAAACATATTTTTTATCTCATTTTCATTTTCTCTGTTACCCATAAACTCTTGTATAGTCCTTTTCAATTGGGATGCTTTGTCAAATTTTGACTTTCTTTGCTTCTGTAAAATATCGAGTTTTGCCATTAACCCCTTTGCAGTAAGCTTAACCTCTCGTTTTGGTACAGATGATTCAACATTTTCACCCGCTACATTCTGAGTTTGAGCCTCATCATGCTCGATTTCAGAACCATGAATCTCCTTTTCATCCGCCATTTTTAAACCTTTAAATACTCACTGTATATTTTACATAAACATCACCTCAGACATCGTAAACATGGGCAAACAATCATAAAACAGTTCTTAGTTTCACAAACACCCTTTTTTAACCACCAATGCATTGGATTTTGTTTGTTTGTTTTTGTGTGCACACTTTATTTAACTAATGTTCAAGTGAAAGCGCCTTTCATACCTCAGTTCCAGAAACGCTGAAAGCTGAAACTTTGGCGTTTGTGTGCTCTGTGTCCTCTTTGTTTACATGTGCGGATTTCCTTTGAAATTCGCAATCAATCAAAGCAATAATCCATGGTAAATCCATCAAACGAAACGATCATGAATGAGCATCATCCGACTTTTCCTGTAGTTGTCCAATTTGATCCGCTTCAGTCGTCGATATCAGTGCGAAAGCTCACCTAGTCTCCTGCGGTCAAACTTTTTGACATAATCTTGTAGGGACGCAGATGGAATTTAGAAGTCTGTTTCTGACGCATGCTTTACCCTAGAATAAATCAAGTCATTGTCCATAATAAAGTCGGATATGCCAATCCATTTATTGTCCATTTGGCATTTGCAAATAACAAAAATGAAGTAAAGGAAAAATAATACTTCAAACATAACTTCGACTCTTCCTTAATAAACAAAATTCCATTCAAAACAATCTGTTAAGCACAGTCTTGTACGAAATGCTGCATGCTCGACACGGCACAGTCAAAAAGTTTGTTTGACCTTCCATTGGACCACCTGTATCTCATTAGCACTTGGTTTAAATGTACTCAAAGTACTCACATGCCATCTAGTGTCACAAACACAAATTACAATGAAATGGCTCCAACAATTTGATACAATGCTCTTATTGTGTACATACTGTACATGTTTTTACATTGTACTTATATTTTAAAAACATCTGCATGTAATTACATTTATAATTACACTGTTGACCCATCCCTTAACCCTTACCCTTACCCTTAAACCTACCCACACCACCAAAGCTTTTCCTAACCTTACCCGTACCCCACCTCAATAGCTGCAAATGTGTTTTACAGTTCAATATTGTAGTAAAGATCACAGTTCGTAGAGAAGGAAGAGGACAGGGTCGGACTGCTGACTGAGCTTTATTCCAAGTAATGAATATCCAACAAAAGTCTGTGCAATGCACAACAATGAAATATACAATCCACAATAGGGCTTCACTCCAGTGTCACGGCGAATCACAATTAGCGATCTCAGTCAGCAGTCCCTCTCTCTCACACACTCCTGCTTCTCCTGGTGTTTTATCCTGTCTCCGTGCCAATTACTGGAATGAGAAACAGGTGTTCGTGATTTACATTTAACCCACTCACTCACCATGCGTCTCCCGACTCTCTCTCCTGCTGCAGACTTCGCTGAACCATGCCCCCCTCGCCACAAATATGAACCCAATAAATACATTGTACTTATTTTTTGATGTAAGTACATAGTAGTTAAGGCCACTTAATATAAAGTGGGACCCTGAATCTGTTTTTGTGCCCAGTGAGATGAGTAAGTGCTTGTTCACATTAGTCTAGAACTATAACTCATATTTTTCATGTTTAGGAAGCACTTAATTGACCAGTACCATGAACTTTGAACTTGAGATGAAAGATAGGGAACTGTGGGGTCAGGTTGTAGAGGTGTGAGAGTGTTTCAACATGTGCTTTCTCTGAGAAACCCTGACCAAATATTGTGGTCAGGGTTATCAATCTGAGACACACCTCAGTACATGATACTATCAGGATTTTCTCAATATTAATTTTCTCCACCTTTTCCTGACACCCTACTGCGTTTTGAATTATGGGTGACCCTTCCGATCCTTTGTTTGACGATCCTTTGTCCTTCTAGCAGGGCAATAGCTAAATGACACTAGACGACATCATAATGGCAAATTCATTGATCTATATAAATATGATATGAATAGAGATCAGTGGGCAAAATATGAATCTAAATAAGGTTTGTCCAAGTTGCTAGATTTGTCCCTAAACTTTTGAAAAAAGTCTCAAAAGGGGAAATCACTAAATCTAGTGACAAAAATCCCTAAATTGGCAACACTGACAGGGAGTATACAAATATATAGAAAACACACTAAACAGGAACAGCTGGACAAAGATTAACTAATCAGAAACTATAGCAACTAAATTATATTTTATATATCTTACATTTTATTCATTAATGAATAACTACACAGGAACAAATGAGTAATGCATTATTAACACTCTAGTAACTACTATTAACTAACAAGTAACTCTGATGAATGAATTAGTAAGTAATAGTGCTCAGTTGAAGGTAGTAGTTCACTATTAACTAATCAGTAACTACTGTTTTTTCATACCTCCCAGAGAACTACTAAGAACTACTATATACAGGTTCATAATTAACATGAATAATGCATAATGCATAATTAAAAGTAAAGTAAAGTAAAGGTCTTGGTAACCCACTAGTAATGACTGAAGTATTACCAAATCCTTCAGAAGGAATTACTAATTATTTGGATCAGTATTCTAATGTGAGAAACATGATAACTCTCTAGTAACTACTGAAGTCATTGTAAACTTTTGAGGTTTTTGTACATTTTTGTACAGTAATTCCTTCTGATGTATTTGGTAGCACTTAAGGTTGGGTTACCATGATCTTCTCTTTAGAATACTGATCCAAATAAGTAGTAGTTCCTTTAGAGTTATATAGTAACTCTTGAGTTATTACTATCCAATACTTTACAAAAACATCAAAAGTTTACAATGAATTCAGTAGTTACTAGAGAGTTATCATGCTTCTTACTTTAGAATACTGATCCAAATAATTAGTAATTCCTTCTGAAGGATTTGGTAATACTTCAGTCATTAGTGGGTTACCAAGACCTTTACTTTACTTTACTTTTAATTATGCATTATGCATTATTCATGTTAATTATGAACATGTATATAGTAGTTCTTAGTAGTTCTCTGGGAGGAATGAAAAAACAGTAGTTACTGATTAGCTAATAGTGAACTACCACCTTCAACTGAGGACTATTACTTACTAATTCATTACTCAGAGTTTATTGTTAGATAATAGTAGTTACTAGAGTGTTAATAATGCATTATTCATTTGTTCCTGTGTAGTTATTCATTAATGAAGGATCAGTATTCTAAAGTGTTACCATTTTTTTTTTATGTTAGTAGTTAAAGACAATATAAAGTGTAACCAATATACTATAATAATATACGGTTGAACAATTACCTGAGGTTCGATGTACCAAGCATCACACCTCCCAATATTTGTGCTCCCAAACACATATGCAGAGTAGATGGGGATCCTCCATGCTGTGCTGTACAAAGTTGCATAAACATACCTTTTCTGTTTGCTCTCATTCCAAACACACTGACAGATGTGCTTGACTGAGTCATCCTCCTTTAGTGTGAACTGAGGAGGTTCACCATTCAAAAAGAACCGACAGCATTTATTAAAATCCAGCCCAACCTCACTCAGAGAGAGGTAAGGCAACAGAAGAAACACCAGAAGCTTCATGATGTGTGAGCAGACACTGAATCTGTGAGTTTCTCTGGGTCAGAAGAGAGCGAGAGAGTAGAGAACATAGATGCACTCTGTCTTTTGTAGAGTTTAAGACACAAGGGGAGGGAATAGAGTCACATGTTTGTAGGTTTCACAAACAAGTGTTTAAAAAATAGCTGAAGAGGTTAACTGTGGACTGCTGATGATATTAGTTTTAGCGTGTTAAAGGGTTTGTCTTTTACACTGAAATGCATGAGCTGTATCTTATGAACCATGTACACCTGTGTAGATGACAGAGAACACATTTCACATGTCATGATCATCTTATCTCAAATCTCTCTCAGTATAATGATACAGCTACAGTTTAAAGCACAAATTCCTATTCCTCTATGGACTACAATTTGAAATGACAAACAGAAAAGAAAAGAAAAGAAAAGAAAAGAAAAGAAAAGAAAAGAAAAGAAAATATAAGAAAGAAGAAAAAAAAATCAGCTGATGTGTTTTAAAGTTCAACTACATCTTCAAAATTTGTTTGTCCATTATGACCTTTGGCCTTTGACCTAGAAAAAAAGTCCTTCATACAGTACTTTAAGGTTACATTACTGTATATAATGATCTGTTAATAATCTTTGTGATGTTCCAGTATCACAATCATTTAAATACATTATTTTTCTCTTATGTCTTCATCACTCCAGATTTCACCCAAATGAGTGCCTCAAATATAAAGTCAGTGTTTGCTTTTAGTGATCATTAATGTGATTGTGACACATTTGAGCTTTTTCTTCTTCTTCATTTTTGGTGTTGCATTTTCAGCCACATCCATTTCTCATCTATTTAGAGGACAAATATGGAATTAATTTCACACATAAACTTACTGTCTTACATTACTTTCTGTTTAATATCGGCCCCAAACATGCAAATATAATGCATTTACTGCTATTTCACTAAAATCAAATGCGACAGTACTTGAAAAACATCTGGCACAGACACACTTCATCACATGTAATCAGCATGTGCACTAAACAAATCCATTCAATTTAGCTGTGGTTGCCAGGATTTCACTATAAAAAAATACAGTAACCATATTACAGTGATTATAAGATATCATTTTGGTGACTATTGATTGAGTACAGAATGGCTATAAGAAATGCTAGATCTACTTATTTTTCAAATCTCTTAATAGAAAACAAACATAATCCTAGGTATTTATTTGACACAGTGGCTAAATTAACTAGAAACAGAGATTCAACTGCTGACGTTTCCATAGAGCACAGCAATAATGACTTTATGAACTTATTAGAGAGAAAATTATAAACATGCAACCGTCTACAGTTTCGCTTCAGACAGTGCACTGTAGTGTCCCTGAGGTAAAACTAGAATCATTCGCCGCTATAGGAGAGGAAGAATTATCTAAACTTATCAAATCATCAAAATCAACAACATGTATGTTAGACCCAATGCCGACTAAACTACTGAAAGAAATGCTTCCAGAGGTCGTAGGTCCACTTCTTGATTAATTAATTCATCTTTAACACTAGGATACATACCAAAACTTTTAAGCAGGCTATTATTAAACCTCTTATTAAAAAACCTCAACTAGATCCGAGAGATTTAGTAAATTACAGGCCAATCTCGAATCTACCTTTTCTGTCAAAGATACTAGAAAAGGCAGTTTCAACACAACTGTGCTCCTTTTTAGAAAGAAATGGAATCTGTGAGGATTTCCAGTCAGGATTTAGACCATACCATAGTACTGAGACTGCTCTCGTTAGAGTTACAAACGATTTACTCTTATCACCCGATCGTGGCTGTATTTCTTTCTTAGTGTTATTAGATCTCAGTGCTGCTTTTGACACTATCGATCACAACATTCTTTTAAAAAGACTTGAAAACTATATTGGCATTAGTGGAATGCTTTGGCATGGTTCAAATCATACTTATCTGACCGTTATCAGTCTGTAGTAGTTAATGAAGAGATGTCGTATCGATCACAAGTTCAATATGGAGTACCACAAGGCTCAGTACTAGGACCGTTGCTTTTCACTCTGTACATGCTGCCCTTAGGAGAGATAATTAGGAAGCATGGTGTTAGTTTTCATTGTTACGCTGATGATACTCAGCTCTATATTTCCTCGCACCCTGACGAAACCTACAAATTCACAAAACTAACAGATGCATAGCTGACATTAAAAACTGGATGACAGAAATTTCTTATTATTAAATTCAGAAAAAACTGATATCCTAATCTTTGGACCAAAAACTTCCTCACGAAAAAACCTTGAATACTCTCTAACACTTGACGGGTGCTCCATTAAATCTTCGTCCTCAGTTAGGAACCTGGGTGTGCTCTTGATACCAATCTTTCATTGAAAGTCATGTTTCTAGTATCTGTAAAACCGCCTTCTTCCATCTAAAAAATATATCTAAATTACGACATATGCTTTCAATGACAAATGCGGAACAGTTGGTTCATGCGTTCATGACCTCAAGACTAGATTACTGTAACGCTCTACTGGGTGGTTGTTCTGCTCGGCTTTAAACAGACTACAGTTGGTCCAAAATGCGGCAGCTAGAGTTCTTACTAGAACCAGAAAGTATGACCATATTAGCCCAGTTCTGTCAACATTACATTGGCTCCCTATTAAACATCGTATAGATTTTAAAATCTTGCTACTTACTTATAAAGCTCTAAATGGTTTAGCTCCCCAATATCTAAGCGAGCTCTTGGTGCATTATAGTCCTTCACGTCTATTGCGATCTCAGAATTCAGGCCAGTTGATAATACCCAGAATATCAAAATCAACTGAAGGCGGCAGATCCTTTTCCTATTTAGCACCTAAACTCTGGAACAATCTTCCTAGCATTGTTCGGAAAGCAGACACACTCTGTCAGTTTAAATCTAGACTAAAAACACATCTCTTTGCTCTTGCATACACATAAACATTATCAATACATTAACATTTTTCAAATCCGTTAAAGGATTGTTACGCTGCAATAATTAGGTTGGCCGGAACCGAGAACATTTCCTATAACACTAGATATACCTGTACATCAGAATAAGAATGGCATCTACGCTAATATCTGTCTCTCTGCTTATCCTGAGGTTTGCCGGGTGCTGGATCCAGGCCGTATCCAGATCAGATGGAGCACCTGTGTCTGGACCTGACTACAACGTAGCCCAGGAGACAATGGGCCTACAGATCCAGTTCTGGCTGCATCTATAATTCAGATTTTTAAATCTCTGTATCCGCTTACATATATTTATATATAATCTATTTTTAATCTCTATAATAAAAATTTATAATTCAGATTTTGATCTCCATATCCATTTACATATATTATATATATCTTCCAAGGGGTTTTTTCCCTCCTAGGACTTTTTTCCCAGTGTTAGCACGCTGGGTTTTTCTCCTAGGGGGTTTTTTCCACCCCTGGGAGTCAGCCGACATTGGCTTAATGTAGCACCATCTGTATATGTTACATATTACCACGCTTGCTTGTACAGCTTATTTTAACCACTTCTCTTTTTTCTGTGCTTCTAATATGTAAAGCTGCTTTGAAACAATTACCAATTGTAAAAAGCGCTATATAAATAAATTTGACTTGACTTGACTTGACTATATTAATACTGTGTATTTCATTAATGTTACACCACGTGGATGTTCCTGCTTCAGTTGTCATGGTTATTTATTTGATCTCATGATTATGTTCAGGTGTGTCTCACTTATCTATATATGTTCAGTTCTGTTTGAGTTTCATAGTCGGGTCTCATCCGTGTGTACATTGTGTTGGACTGCTTATCTGATTTGGAATTTCCCTTGTGGATTTATTAAAGCTGGTTATACTTCATTCTTCTTCGTTGTGTGTTTGTCTTGCACTGCACAACCCGTGAGAGAAGACTCAACCCAAAAGTTAAAGTAAGCAGTGACTTAAGTCACCAGTTTGTGTTTTTGCTTCTGTTCTTGTTTGTTATGGACATCCCTGCTGTGAAGCTAATGTGCCTTGAGTGAAAATGAAGAGGAAATTATGCTTGTTTTGTTGTATTTTAGCTGCGGGTATAGAGCCCCTCAGACAGATTGCAAATCAATCATCTTGGTGTCCACTTAGCACTGGCCTCATCAAGATTGTTCTTAAATAGTGAATAGACCTAATTTTATGAGCACTCATTGTTTAGTGATGACTGTAAGAGATGGCCCAGTGGTCAGAGGGAATAATTACAATCAAGCTAGTCAGAGGTTTAGTGGATCCCAAAAAGGTGGTTTATTGCCGTGAGGTGAGGGAAAAATTATAATACTGGAATCAGTATGAAAAGTATCAGATGCTATTCCCCCCTTCCCCCAGACAAATCTATGGTTCAGTCCAATTAGGGACATGCTAATGCTATAAAAACCAGATTGATCCACATGGTCTGTTTGAGGAGGAGAGTGCGGTTTGGCAACACTGGACTGTGACTGGAGCACTGATGGCAGGAAATGACGGTAGCTCTGGTAGTGATCCGGAAATGGAAGATGAATCGTGTAGCGGGAGTACAGGGGGGAATGAATGGTGGAAAGTAGTCAATCGGAAAAGAAAGAAAACTAATAGTCAAGGATCATTTATGGATAGTGGAAAGGAGGATCGTGTGAGTAGGAAAAACATTGAAGAATATAAAGTGATGATGAAATTTGCAGAATCAGGCATGACGATAAACCCAATTAAACTGACAAAATCTCTGAATAAAGCGTTAGGAGAAATAAATAGTGCAAAGACTCTGAGAGATGGAAACTTGATTATGATGTGTAAGGATGAAAAACAACAAAAGAAGGCACTAAGTATAAATTCGATGCTTGGACTCTCGGTGTCATGCACATTGATGAAGACGAAACCCTGGGTTAGAGGAGTAATAACTGGAATTCCTACTGATGTGAATACTGATAAAATTAAGGGGGGAAGATAATTGGAGCAAAATGGCTGCAATATGTGAAAAATAAAAAAAGGATGGACAGTCTATCAGTTATGTTTCAATTTGATGAGGAAAGAATGCCAGAGAGGGTAAAAATAGTTACCAATAACGTAAGTTACCCAGTAAGACCTTACGTGCCTCCTCCGCTTAGATGCTTCAAGTGCCAGAAGTATGGCCATGTTAGTGCTGTTTGCAGAGGAAAACAACGTTGTGTGAGATGTGGGGGTGACCATGAAGGCAAAATGCAGCTGAGAGATACTTGAAAGTAGCAGGTGTAACACTGGAAAAAAAATGACATGCTTAAGACTCAAGTACTCAAACAGCATGTGGAAGTACATAATAATAATGGATTTATCGATTCTCCAATGGAATGCCAGAAGTCTTATTGCAAATGGATCAGAATTTAAAAAGTTTATAGACCTATTAGATAAGAAACCAAGCATAATTTGTGTACAAGAAACATGGTTAAAACCTAAATTAAATTTTGTTCTGCAAGGGTATAATATTGTAAGGAAAGATAGAAAGACAGGTAATGGAGGTGGGCTGGCCACTTTTATAAAAAATGAATTAGAATTCAGAGTTATTAATGAGATTGAAGAATATGAATTGATGGTTATAGAAATATATACAGAGAAACAAAATATTAGAATAATAAATTATTATAATCCTTGTAATAGATTAATTAAAGATTTAGAAAAGGTTATAGGGTCAGGAAATCATCAAAAAAATTGGTGTGGAGATTTTAATGCACATAGCACTTTATGGGGAAGTAGTAAAGATGATCATAATGGGGATGTTGTTAAAGAAATAATAGATAGTAATGGGTTAGTTTGTCTGAATGATGGTAGAAATACAAGAATAGATTTGGTACGTGGTATTGGGTCAGCTATAGATTTAACATTGGTTTCTGAAGGTATAGATAATAAACGTGTATGGGATGTTTGGGTAGTGATCATTATATAATTGTATGTAAGGTAGGGATGAGTGTAAGAAAACATAATGTGATTTTAGCTCCAAGATGGAGATTTAATAAAGCAAACTGGGAAGCATATTAATATCTAAGTGAGGTAGAACTAAAAATGATGGAAGACATAGATGAATGTAATGGGGAAATATGTAAAACATGATGTAACTGATTATATTATAGGAAAAAAGGGACATTGTAAAAAGAAGAAAGCAGTTCCTTGGTGGACAGAACAGTGTGGGGATGCAGTACATAATAAGAATAAAGCATTTAGAAAAATCAAAAAGTCTAATTTATTTAAATATTTTATTAAATATAGGAAAGCACAAGCTGAAGAATAGTACGAGCAGCTAAAAAGAAGTACTGGAGAGATTGGTGTAATACAATAGTAATCAATAATAATCAATTAGGAAAATGGGAGGAATTTATAGAAATCAAACTTTACCTGTTTTAAAAAATGATGAAGGAAGAATAGCCGTGACGGATTTTGGCTAAAGTTTTCGTTAAAGTCCATAGTGATGATAATGTATCAGAGGATTTTAAAAAGAGTACAAATCAGAACAAAAATCATTATCCAGATTTAATGATGAAAAGAAGTTCTTCTGGTGAAGCTTTAGATGCAGATTTTACTATGTAGGTATGAATTAAAGATAGCTCTAGGGGGCATTAAACATTCATCTCCTGGAAGAGATGATTTATGTTATTGATTCAACATTTATCAGAAAGATCTTTAAATATTATTTGAAATCTTTTCAACAAGATATGGAATGCAGGAAAGATTCCTTCTTCATGGAAGCATGGAATAATTGTACCAGTCGGTAAACCTGGAAAGGACAAATCTAATCCAATTCATTATAGGCCAATTGCTTTAGCTTCTAATTTATGTAAACTGATGGGAAAAAATGATCGTATGAATCAGAGTGGATTCAGGGCAGGTCGGAATACGATGGACGCTGTTTTAAATCTAGAAGCCGATATCAGGAAAGCTCAGGCGAATAAAGAAGTATTGGTAGGGGCTTTATTTGATATTGAGAAAGCATACGATATGCTTTGGAAAGAGGGACTTTTAATTAAACTTCAATGTATGGGAATTGGAGGAAAGTTATACAACTGGATTATGGATTACCTTCTAGAAAGAACAATACAAGTTGGGATAGGAGTAGAGTATTCTGAGACATACACAATAGATAATGGAACTCCGCAAAGAAGTGTGTGCAGCCCAGTATTTTTTAATATTATGATTAATGATAATTTTAGTAATTTTAAGGGTGACATTGGAAGGGCATTATTTGCAGATGACAGGGCAATATGGAAAAGAGGATGTAATATTGCATGTGTGTCCCAAAGATTACAAAAGGTAGTAGATAAAGTGTAACTATGTGCAAATAATTGGAGCTTTAGATTATCTGTGGCTAAAACTCAATTGATATGTTTCACAAAACGGAAAATAGTATCAGAGGTTAAGTTAAAGTTGTACAATCAGGAGCTGGAGCAAGTATCAGTAGTTAAATATCTCAGTGTATGGATGGAATCTAGATTGATGTTTGCAACGTATGCTAAAAGCTGATCAATAAATGTAAAATAAACAGGAGTAAATATTTTAAGATGTTTAACTGGGGTAGAATGGGGAGCTTGTAAATTGTCTTTGAAAATAATTGATTGTATTTATTGTATTAATTAGACCAAGTTTAGATTATGGAAGTATTATTTATGGATTTGCATCTGAAACAATGCAGAATCAAGCTCTAAGAATATGTTGTGGTAAAACATCTCCCATTGCAGCCATGCAGGTAGAAGTTGGGGAAGCTCCTTTATACCTTCGTAGGTTTAAAATAATAATGAATTATTGGGTTAATTTAAAAGGTCATAAAGTGTCTCATCCAGTAAAGGGGGTGGTTGAAGAATGCTGGGAGCATGGAAAAAAAAATCATCAATAGCTTTGGATGGATTGCTAAAAGGGAAGCACAAGTAGTTGGTATTGCAGATTGTGATCTTAGTATCCAGAATTCCACCGTGGATTTTAGAATCTATGGTGATATCAATATAATTGTGTGTGTGTGTGTGTGTGTGTTAGTTGCTTATTAGTGCTTCACACTCCAGTCCAGTTGGTGGGGGTAAATGGTTTGCCATCCACCATAAAAAAAGTCTTTAGAAGAAGAAGAAGAATGGTCTGTTTGATGGTGCAGCATTACCCTGTGTTCTATTCGGAAGGGCTCATCCCTATGCTCTAATCCCTTCAAAGGGTTTTTCCCTCTGGAGTGAGAGAAATAAATGTAATATATAGCTGATGACGTCTGTATAGCAGAATAAAGAAAAATCTCTCATCAGTCAAACCATTGTTATGGTTTCTATGGAGTTCATCTAAAATCCAAACATTGTATGGTATGCATAATTCTTTATGAATTGAACATACGAATCTATGAATACTTAAAATAAATGTTTATGTTCACACTCAGACTAAACAGAAGTTAAACTAGCTTCAATTGATCGCTAACCTATTTCAGTAAACACAGATGAACCGATCAAACCGATCAAAAAGTATTTGCTTGTATCCTGTGGATCTGAATTCACCATGGATGACGCCACCAGCCCCGCACCCACCCCAGCGCCCAGCCAGAGCCCATTGCACTGGGTGGAGCAGCATGAGCCCACCACAGACGTTGAGCCCTTTTGTGGCAACCATCAGGGGCGTGTGAGCTGAACAGTTGGGGACACTTGATATTAATCAATGTTTTTGATCTGCCTGCATTGACACCAATGTATGCAAACTGAACTCTTTGCAAACTGAACGCTTGTATCTTCTATTATACAGATGAAGATAAACATTTTGTTAATAAAAAAAAAGCACTTTAATGTTGTAAAAAAAAAAAAAGAACAAAAAAAACCCCAACAATTTATGTTCTGTTAGATATGTTTTGACTACTTTTTGTATGTTGTTTAATTATATCTCTAGGTAATGGAGATATTAACAAAACAGCTTTTAGAAATCACCTCTGGGTGTGTGTGTCTCATTATCTACACTACTTATGTTCAGTTCTGTTTGAGTTTCATGGTTGGGTCTCATCCGTGTGTACATTGTGTTGGACTGCTTATCTGATTTGTACTGAGCCCCGCACATGACATGCACGATTTCATTTCATTCCCTCGATTTACTAAAACGTGTGCATGATTTATAAATCGAGGGAACAAATTAATAAATCGTGCACACGATTAGCCTACTATTTTTTCCTGCATGTCATGTCTGGGGCTCCATAGATTTGGAATTTGCCTTGTGGATTATTAAAGCTGGTTATACTTCATTCTGTTTCATTGTGTGTTTGTTTTGCACCACAACCCATGACAGCTAATTTACCAGTATCACACAGACATACAGTATACAGTTTAAAATAAACTGATAACCAATATTAAAAGACACATGACTTAACGGAAGGCCACATAATTACTTACACATCATCTAATGTGGCTCATCCAAGCTACATGTACAATACAAATGAACAGACAGTGCATAGTGTAACCCATATATAAGACAAATCAGAATCAAGTCAACATACATGACACTGAAATAACAGAAAATGCAACAGAAAACACAGCAATTTATATGACATCCTTCTTTCATGGTACTTTCTGTCATGATCTTTCTTTTTCTCTCTTTATCTATTCCCAGAATGCAAACTAGAGCTATTTCTGGTGATCGGAGCATGCTCTAGCAAACAGTTAGCACACATTCTCCAGATACGTTGAGCTGTGATGCTTACCTTCATGACACCTCATACAGCATGCTATTTAAGATCCCTCTCCACCCTACATGTGTGCTTGGCAGTATTGGGAGATGCAGCCACTGGTACACTGAACCTTAGCCAAAGATTCACAACATCAGAGTATTTAACTTCGGGTGGAACATGAACAGAGAGCCTGATGAGATTAAGTGGATCCTTTTCCCTTGGTCATTTGAGAAAGGCATGATATTTATGTTGAAACCAAAAAGCAGAAGTAAGGCTGTGTTGCACAGTTGTTTGTGTACTAGGTAATAAACAACATGAGCTTCATAAGACAACCTGCCACTTTATTAACGAGGCGCAGCGCCAACAGCACTGGAACATCAACGTCACAACAGGATACAGACCATATATGGAATTCACCGTGTAACATCTCCCTTTCTTTAAAGAACTGCAACACTTCCCTAAGAACCCCCTACATTAATTAACAACCACAACCCCCAACATGAGGGTGTTTGGCATCAAGGCATGTGTTTCCAGCCGGACCAATAAAGAATGTGACACACACGACTCCTGGATATCCTATAGAATTCAACCAACCAGATGACGACCTCGAAAATTGCTGCTTTCCTTCCTCCCTGCATCTTATTAATTGAACTGTGCGGAGTGCTTAGCCCTCACAATGTGCCATGCACATCCAACACATACAACTGCAGATTCAACTTTCCCAAACAAATCAAATACAGTATAATAAATATGTAATCTCTTCACAGCCGACCAAGAAGTCCAAGACTAGGAAACTCTGCGGGCACGTCAGCCACGGGCATGTTAGAAAGGTCACGCGTGACATAGGCGGAAATACAGATTCAGTGTTTACAAAGCGAATATGCAAGAATGATTGCAGTGCAGGGGACAGACTCAGACATGAAATCATGTGTGGGGAAATCCGTTTGATTGTAGTCTAAATGAGATATAATTGCAGCTATTCAAATAAAATAGAAATGGCACATTGAAGTTTAAAGCTGTATGATGAAACCATTTTCATGTGTGTGTGTTTACGTACACTGTACAGGTCTGATATAAAGAATGTTTTTGCTCAGGTGGCCAAAATGTGCGCTCAACAGAGAAAAGTTTTGCTCAGCGAGAAAAAAAATTAGAGGGAACTATGATTAGCACCCTTGGTAAAAATGATCAAAAGATCGTTAAGCTTCACACAATAAAAAGTGGCTCCAGCATATTCAGTTGTCAGACACAACTGGAACTTCAAACGGGACCGGCTTCTATGGTCAGATGAAACAACAACAACAAAAATAGAGCTTTTTGGCAGCAAACCCACCAGATGGGTTTGGTGCACACATGGATAAAAAGTACCCCATGCCCACAGTTAAATATACTGCTGGATCTTTAATGTTGTGGGCCTATTTTTCTGCTGGAGGTCCTGGACATCTTGTTCAGATACATGAAATCATGGATTCTATCAAATACTAACAGATAAAAATCAAAACCTGACCGCTTCTGCTAGAAATCCAATAATGGGCCTTGGTTGGATCTTCCATCAGGACAATGATCCAAAACAAACATCAAAACCAACACAAAAATGTGTCACTGAGCACAAAATGAAGCTTCTGGCCCTCACTCCCTCACCAATATAACTTACAGTTAGAAGCTGTTAGCTTGAAGGGATGGTCACAAAGCGTTTCTTATCTGGAGAAGCATGAATGATCTTCTGCATGTGCTACTGCTCGGTGAACTCATTGGGCAAAGGCAAGCTGCCGAAGCAGCCGGTGATCATGAAGGCCAAATTCTTCAGCCGGCGGGCCGAGGAGAAAATCAAGGGTGTTGGAGGAGCGTGTGAGCTGACCACATAAACACCGTTTCATGAGTTCACACTTACAAATGATCAGACAGTAAATAGTATGCGTATTTGGCGTGCTGTCCGAGGAGAGGGCTACGAGAGTACTCCCCCCGTATTTCTGGTTAGGAAGTAATCAGGCAAGTGTGCGGAGACAGGGTGGAGGGATGCTGTAAAACTGTCGAGGAATATGGGTGAGTCGACTGTGTCTACATATATATATATATATATATATATATATATATATATATATATATATATATATATATGTATACATATGTGCCTTCACTCACTGATTGGGTAGATATGTTGATTACTGATTGCTAACAGCTGGCTGAAATTATGTACTGATTAGTCAGATTATTTGAACGTTTGGTTCTTGTAGAAGCTCAAATGTGCTGTGTAACAACATTTTAGCAGCTGATAATTAAAAAAAAAAACATCCTTAATGCAAGTAAACCTATATTTACTGTGGTTGGTGATATTGAACATATACGTCTATACGTCTCTTGAGCTGTCACAAACTTTTTGCCGCTCTTTAATGTGGTGTAACAGATTATGATGAGTAAAATGTACCACTTCTCAGGAGCAGGAGTCTTGAATGGGATTGATGGGGACCGCTGACAACATGCCGGTGGTGACATTACCTGTATATCAGAAATTGATGCAAACTATAACTTTTGTGTTTAGCTGTTACGTTGATGTTGAAGTGAAATTAAACATTTTCAGACTATTAGTAAAGGCCTTCTTTTTGCACTTGGACACTACAAATAGAGAAGCCAGTGCCGCCCTGTTTTAAAATGACTCTATGAGGTATATGCGTTAACTTATTTTATCACCCTTGCCCATTATTTCATAAAGTATTAAGTTGTATTTCACAACACTGAAGAACAATTCCAGACTATAATTTCTACTACTCCACCCCGTGTCCTGCATATCAAGTCTGCATATCAGTCTCGACATCAAATGAGGGAAACCTCATTGATTTCCAAGGCTTAAAAAGCAATGAATGAAAAATCACAGCTTCAGATAAACATACAGGTTTTATGCACAAGTTGAGGCCAATAATTAGAAATATCCCAACTGATATCTGAAATTGGTGTTATAAAGACGAGACTTGCAGTAAACATTTTGTTATTTATTTAAATATCTATATCTACACAAAAGGTGTGTGTGTGAGAGAGCATGCATAATGGGGTTAACATGGAAATTTGTGGTGGAAAACATAAACATAAAATAACCATTATAAGCAGTAGATGGCAGCAGAGGACAACTTATTGGCTCATTCTACTCACTTATATGATCAAAGTTTACCACTTCATTTGGTTTCACTAGTTTTCAGAATCAGAATGAGATTTATTGTCAAGTATCCTTACACGCACAAGGAATTTGTCTTGGTGACAGATCCACAGTCCAGTGCACAGACAGAAGGACAACAATAAGACAGATAATAAAAATGAAATAAGTGAATAAATATATATACGTATGCAATAGACAAAAATAGAGTATGAGTATAAATAAGTATGTACAGATGTTATATGCAACATATATAGCAAATAAATATAATCATGTTGGGTATTGCACATGTTTTTAGTGGGGAGATCTTTAAACTGTTCAAGAGGTAGATGGTCTGAGGAGATGGTCTCATCTACTTTCTTGTGTCTGGCAGTTCTGGTGTTCAGCTCTCTGTAGCACTGACAAGATGACAATAGTTCCAAGAGTAGCTCTGGATGAGTCCAGGGTGATTTCCTTTTCCTCCCTCTGGATGAGTACAGTTCTTGGAGAGTGGGAAGAGGAGTACCAATAATTCTCTCAGCAGACCTGTAGTCTTCTGAGGTCTGATTTAGTAGCTGAACCAAACCTGACAGTTATATAAAGTGAAGTTTTTACAATTAAGCCACATTGTGATTACAGTGAAACAGTGTCAGCCATACATTTGGGGGTAGCCAAGACCCTAACAGCATAAGTAATAAAGCTCTTAAAGGGGGCATATCATGACTTTTTCTGTGTTTAAGTTTTTATGTCAATAAATTATAACTGCGTTAATCTGCACGTTTCCACCCACGGCACCGTCATTGTGTTTCGCAAGTGACAATGGTGTACCAGTTCTAATGCCATGAAAAAACATGCAACAAAGGCCATGTTGGGCTGCTTTAGAGAAGAGGAAGGGTTGTTGTAGTAGAGTGTTGTTGCCATCATTTTACACCGGACTGCTTCACAAACGAGGGTCAATTCAATTCTTCCTGAGTCTCTCCATCAGTGTCGACTCCAGTTTGAACAATGTAAGGCTGAACACCGTTACTGACAATCCTCATTTTGGCTGCGTGAGATTCTCCAGCTTTGTTGTTGTTGAGCTGTTAAAGCTCCGCCCTCTTCTGGAGCAGCAGCTCATTTGCATTTAAAGGGACACTCACAAAAACGGCATGTTTTTGCTCACACCCAAATAGGGGCAAATTTGACAAGCTATAATAAATGATCTGTGGGGGATTTTGAGCTGAAACTTCACACACACATTCTGGAGACACCAGAGACTGATATTACATCTTGTGAAAGGGGCATTATAGCATTTGAACCCCGATAATCGCCTGCAGATTTCTTAGAATTGTTTTTATTAATCTATTATTCTGACAACCCAAAACTTATAATGATTGAGTAAGTTATTATGGCTTTAAGAGCTGACAGACCACTTCCCCCAATATACAATATTGCAGTGACAATTTTTGCATTCTTAGCTTTATTCCATTGAGCAAGCACAAACAGTGCTTTCAAGTGATTGCATCTGAAAACAGCAAAACACAGAGTCAACAAAAATAAATTAGAATGGGAAAAAAATACTCAAAAAAAGGATAAACAATCAATTGACAGGCTGAAGGCTAAAACTGATAAACAGGTATTATAAATATTACTGGTGTCAAGTTTACTGAAGCAAATCAATAAAATGAGCCATTGTGTTTATTATGAGGAAGCCAAAAATCATATCATCGAGGGACTTGGACAGCTTCTGCGACTTTGGTAAACAACCAGGGAGACAGGGACAGCCCAAGGGTGAAGACCTTTTATTGGTACGCCCGACCCTTGAAGGTAAACCGAAGAAACGGTCTGTGTTGAGGTAGAATCGAGACATAAAAGTACACATCCTTCAGGCCGATTGCTGCGAACCAATCCTAGGAATGAACCCATGTGAGAAAGTTTTTTTCTGCATTAGCATCTTGAACAGGACCTTGTGAAGGGCCCGGTTCAAGACTCGCATATCCAAGATCGGTCGTAATCCACTGCATTTCTTGGGTACGATGAAGTAAGGGGCTATAAAACCCTGACTTCATTGGGGGCGGTGGTGGCGGCCTGGTGGCAGAGGTATCACAGTGGGGCAGGATGTGTTTAATGGCCTCCCTCTGCTTCTGGCCTGCCGAAAACTGATGGACGAAGTCCTCGACAGTACTGCCAAAGAGCTCACCTTGCAAGATGAGGGCTACTAGTGCACCACAATTGCACGCTCCACCTAGGAGAATATCCACATACCTTCTGGTGGCCCCACCATTGAGCATAGTGAGAGTGGGTAGGCTGCAGAGTGGCTTTGGGCAGTAAAAGGTACTTTCCACAAATTCTGAACCTCATGCACTTCCGGGAAGAAAGGCACCAGGGCAAAACGTGGCTGTGAACCGGGTGCCACACCCAGGAACCAATCATCCATCTGTGAGGACTCAAGGTGGAGGATTCCATTTGAGTCAGATACACGCGGCAGCCTGGGCAAGCATGGCCGTCAACTCTGAATCAGACTCAGTATGAGTAATCAACCTGAAGGGGAAAGCTAAGCCTCATCTTCCTCTCCAGAGTCAATCGACATCTGATCCTCAGCTAGAACAACGAATGACATGATGGGTCCCCTGTAAAGCCCCGAGTATACTTCACTTTCCGCACCCGGACGCGTCACGCGCGCATTCACGTCCGCGCATCTTTCAAAGTATACTAAACCAAGGATGTGTGCGGATGAACGAGTTCGACATGCGCAGTGCAACTTTTTCTGTACTTTTACCAGACATAATGTCATCAACCGGACATTCGCTGGGCAAGATCGGAGAAGAAAAATAGTGCATCCACCATTGCAGCATAGTTCAGAAGATACACCAAGAGAACAGGAATCAAAAACGATGGAAAAGGCATGCTTTTGAGTTTATTCATCTTATTTTTGAATCACTCTTCTTCGACGACTGCACATTGTGCTCAGTACTGTGCATATTGCCACCTAGTGGACTCTTCTTTCCTGCGTGCGCATGCACTGTTGTCCGCGCGGTCTCGAAATTTGGGCTGCACGCGGACAGGGTGTGCGGCTGGCCGCGAGCCCTCCGCGTGACGAAAATTACGTCATGTGGACTGTGCACGAACGCGGACGGCTGAAGTATACCTGGGGCTTAAGAAGAAGGCTTAGGGGCACACGACACCCTAGAGGAGCGGGGACTGGCCTGGTGGAAACGCTCCCACTACAACCCTCTGGACTGCAGTGTTGACATGATTGTCTTCGCAGGCAAAACACCACTGACTGCACCTTAGATCTTCCAGCTAAGAGAAATCGCTTCTGCAACTCTTTTAAGCTCTTTTTAGCAGGTGAATGGAAAGACTGACTGCTGTGTGCAACCACTCGGCTCCGAAGTAAAAATCTGAATGAGTAGATGCTTATATACGGGGGAGAGGCTCGGCATGCAAATTCTAATTTCATTGGCCGGCGAGAGCCTGGCATGAGAGTGACAAAGACCACACAATAATAGCACAAACACATCTTTCCATTGATTTGTCTTTGGGGGCTTTGGGTTTTTTACATAAAAACAACCATCCAGACATACAGTGTGACTACTGACTCTAATAGTAATAGATAATAGACTCTAATAGACTCTAATAATAACAGCTCTTTTAATGAATTATTCAAAGACTCGCAAACTCATGAGTTACCTGTTTAAATAAGTCTGACAAATCCTTCACTGAAAGAACTCATCCGAATCTGTTGAAATGTTTGTTAATAAATCAGATTTAAAATTAATTACAGACATCCTTAAATTAATCAAAGATGGTGTGATCAGTCATAGAGAAAATCGTAATTGCAGCTGTCGGGCATATGGATTAATCTGACATTACAACCCAAAATACTTCCACCTACACAAAATTACTTACTAAATTATATAATTACAACTAAATTACTGAAAACTGCAAAAGTAAGCAATACAATTTGACAACTGAAGTAGACTTTATTTCTTTTAAGTCATACATTACAGTACACAGCTACACAAATCACTAAAGAACATTGTGTTTCTGGTTTAAGGCAAGCAAACAAGATATAATTTATATGCGTTAATTTAGTAGACATGTAAGGCAGTAAATAATAAACATCATACTTAAAAAAACAATATGACTGTTCTGCTTTATATTTAAGACCATATAAATATAACAGCACAGAAATGGTTTATCTTTGGAGCTTGAAAGTTAGTTTGTGTCTTTATGTGGTTCCTCGTGAGGTTGTGCTGTGTTTGCTTTTACTGTACAATCCATTTGGTGCAAAAGTAAATGTTGATCAAACCCAGAAACCTCAGTATACAGATGTGTTAGAAATCTAACAGTCTATGTGACTTTCTAAATGATTCTGTATAAAAGCTAAAACATTACTGGACCTATCATGGAATTTATGGTTTTCAAGTCTGTTACACTCTATGAACACGATGTGAATAATGTTCCACAAAGTTAATGCTTGCTCAATGTACAGATAATGAATACGCTATTAAGCACCATTAAATATGAAAAGCGTCAAATGTACAAAAGAATTAAAGGCATCAGAAAAATACCATCATACAACGAATGTGAAAACATGAATTTCCGAGGTACGTTAGATTAAAAGAATTAAAGAATCATCACAACGACGGTGTCTTCTGTCAGGGAGCCTCGCATTCAGAAGAATCAGTAAAGGCCGTCCACTTAAAATAAGCTTGGACGATCCAAAAATTAATATAAATATTTAAAATTAATATCTATAAGGATCAGCGTAGGATCTAATTGCATTGTGATCTCTGATTATGTTTTGATGTCAATTTGTCCTAATAATTGAAATGTTCATTAAATTAATAAAGTTCCTATAAATCCTTACGATTTCTCCCATATTTAGGCTTTGTCATTAAATAAGGATTGGAGATATTTTCAATCACATGAAACTGCAAACAAAACAACCAGAAACCTTAAGGGTTGAAATAAAGTAAATTAAATATCACATTTCAATCAAAATATCTAGAAGCCCTTTTTTTATGGTCAAACTGGTAAATTGTTAATTCGATTGAGGTTTTTAATGCCTATGAGCATTTCATCAATGTATAAAAACAGTTCAATTTGATTTAATGTGATGGTTAAGATATTTACATATGTAATTTGTTTAAAGAATCAATTAGTAGGAATAATAATTATTCATAGGCTAGAAACATACTCAAGTATGTAAAAGTGAATGCTTGGCCAACGTGTTGCAAGCATGTGGTTTCGTACCTTACATACTTTAACATTTGAGCTTGGTATCAATCTATGATAATAGGTGCTAAAACCTCAGGACTCATATGGGCGATAGATTTACAATGTTTGTTTTTATTTCATAGGACTACTTGAATATTACAGGCAGGTAAACTGCTTTATGCTGCTGCTACATTATGAATCATACTCTGACGCAAAGATGCACAAAACCAAGCTCACGTAGCCAGAAATGTTTTTGTTCACATGCTTGCGTAGAGTATGTTTTGGGCCTTAGCACTTTCCCAGGCAACAGGGAACGTTCTCAGAACTTTAACGTTCTGGCAAGGTTCTCTCAAAGTTATGAACAAACGTTATTCCAGTAACATTAATAGAATGTTCGTTTAAAGTGATCTGCTCTTTAATAATGTTCTCAAAATGTTAGCACAAAAACATTATTTATACATCAGTCATGGAATTTTTTCTGAAACGTTTTAGTTGGACGTGCAACTAATGTTTTTTAATGTTACTATTTGTTTCAGAACATTCAAAAGTAACGTTGCCATAATGTTTGAAGAATGAGAAAATGGAAAAAACTGGACATTTTGAATGTTGAGAGAACATTCCGAAATAACGTTTTCCTAACTTAATGGGAACGTTCTTAGAACATATTTTGTTAGCTGGGTTGTTGTCATTAGTAAAGTTCATGGCTGCTGTGGCACATTCATTGAAAGAGAAAAACTGAGGAAAATGAATATGGATAAAAAGAAGCGTTGAGCACACAAATCAGTGTGAAGAACTGTACAATATGAAGGCAAAGGCAGTGTGCACTGGTCACAGGCTTTACTTTAGACCTAACGGCACGTCTTCATCAGTGGAATGTAAGGGTAGAGACTCTGAGGCTGCTGACGTCAGTAGTTTTTGCAGGGCGTGTGCGATATGGAGCGTGAGCGCATTAGAGGACTGTGACGCGTCTCCTTACTCGTCACGCTGTCCTCCGTCCGTGTTTTTCCCTTCTCCTCCTTCATGAACAGATCCATCATGAGGATCTTCTCCTTATGGATCTGCAAGCTGATGTCTTTGGGAATATCTGGGATGATCCAGTCCACAACATCACTCATCAACATCACCACATTCTGCACAAATAAATCACAAAGTTCACCACAGTCTCATCCATGACGGCACTACAATAAGAAACATCCAGGGGAGCATTTCCCGAAAGCATCGTTAGGCAACTATGGTCGTAAGTCCCATTGAACTCTATTGGTAACGACGAAACTTGCGACCATAGTTCGCTTTGGGAAACGCACCCCAGTTCAACTGATGTTCTGTACTCATTTTCTGAGCAACTAATTGTATTTGATTTTATTTTTATTGACTTAATCATTTAAGGTAGCGCTGCACTGATACCGTAAGTCTCCATGAGCCGTTAGATATCAGACACTCACCTGAAAGACAATGACAAATGCTAGTCTGGCTGCCAACACAGCCCAGAACTCCTTAGAGATCTCGTACGGTGTTGGAGACCATGGAGGCTCTCTGTAGTCTTTATACCTGGAGGAGAAGGTCATTAAACACTATGTAGAGTGGTAATGGAGTTGTTCTGATAGTGAGTACTCCGTACCTGCAGATGTCCACACGGAAGCCCAGGTGGAACGGCTCCAATGGGGCGGTGCCGTTCTGGAAGTGACTGACGTTGAAGTAAGACAGTGTGTGATTGACAAAGCCGTGCATCGAGCCATCTGGACTGTACATGTACTGATAGACCAGCCGTGGAATGAAGTCTGAAGTGAAGGAGATCACAAATGCCTGCAGGAAAGATGGTGGTTTATAAGAGGTTTCTGAGATGTGATTGCGCAAAGGTGTTGTACTAATGGTATAGTTACTTTTTTCATAAATTTAGAAAAATATTAATGAGGACCTATAATGCCCCTTTTTACAAGATGTAAAATAAGTCTCTAGTGTCCCCAGTGTGTGTGTGTGAAGTTTTAGCTCAAAATACCCAACAGGTAATTTTTTTATAGCATGATAAAATTGCCACTTTTTGGGGGTGAGCAAACAAATGTTTTTGTGTGTGTCCCTGTAAATGCAAATGAGCTGCTGCTCCCAGCCACATTTCAAGAAGAGGGCGAAGACTTAAGAGCTGATACTCCGGCATACCAGCAACAAAACAAAAACAGGACAATCTCACGCACTGAAAATGTCAGAAACTGTCAGTAGCAGTGTTCGGCCTTATATTTTCAGTTATCTGACTGTATTGTGCATAATAAATGTGCGTTTATGAATTATGCAGGTGGTGAGCATGGTGGGACAAAAATAATGACATAGCCCTGGTCTCCTGGTGCCTTCACGTGCTATCAGAAAATTACAAGCTTTCTTCGGGACATTTCCTCTGAAAATAAATTTAAACCACGGTGTCCTCAGTGACTCAGATGGCAGGAGTCTATGGAGAATCTTATGTGCATTGTTACATCCTTAAAACAACACTTATAATGCCTCTTTGGTGCAGATATTGTACAACTCCAGCTGCTACAGCGAGGATACAGAAATGGCGGACTGTGTGCTACTCACTCAGGGCAGTGTCTCTGCTAATGGAGCAGATCCAAAGATAAACCGTCTGTGAGCGGGGCTTCTCCTTACCATGATGTCATTGTTGGGGGGAATGTGAATCAATGCATTTGAAGAGACTGCTTTTGATTTATGGGAATTCTAAAATAAATGAGTGAGTGGATTTTTATTACAGGCTGGTTTTTCTCACACACTGCGGACACCTTATTAAAGTGAATTTGGAATAATAGGTACCCTTTAAAATGAACTCATGAATCATAATCAATTTGTAGAATCTTTAGCTTTCAGAGTTTTACAACTTCTGAGCAGTTTTACAATCTTAAGACCTCTGAAGATGACTCGTTTGTGGTCATTTTTGACTTCTCTCCAATTCCTGATCAAGTGAAGCTCGCAGACATCCCAAGTCTCCCGGAAGTTCCGGGAGTCTCCTGCATATTGATAGCGGCTCCCTGATGCCCGCAAATTAGTTAAAATCTCCCGGAATCTAGAGCGAGCAAGCAAGAGCGCGCATGCGAGACAGAGACTGAGTTTCAAACCGTGCAGTGGTCTCAAACTGACTTCGGTAAAGTTGGTTTTATGTTCGCACATTCGGACATCCGTATTCAATAGCCTTGTTAATCACACTACATTGGACATTCAGTGGACATTCACAAGTAAATATGCCATTAAAACAATACTTGCCTATTTTGATCGACTGTGAAAAATGTTGTAAGTTGACAATCGTTGGTTGTCAACATCATGTCGCTGCTTAAAATTCGCAAACATTAATTTATTGCACATTTCACGAGTTCACACTAACAAATAAGTCAGGTAAATAAATTGGTAAACGTATTTGGCGTGCTGTCCGGGGAGAGGGCTCCGAGCTCGGTAATCGGCCCGAACACAGAGTAGCTTTCTCCTTCTTTTCAAAGCGCTTGCGCTCCCGTGGCGTCTGTCGTTGCTATGGAACCATGAACTACGATCTCCAAAAGAGCAAAAGAAAAATGGATTTCTAGCCCTTGCAATAGCTCTACTAATATATTTATGGAGATATAGCTATGATCAGTTCGGCTGAGCTTTCGATGTTGTTAAGGAAAGGCCGAAGCTCATTGGTTGGTCCTTGTCACATGAAAAGTTGAGATGTTTTCATCTTGCCGCGGCATAAGCACGCCTGGAAAAACGAGCGCGCCGTACCACATGCCTAAATTAAAGTAAAAGCACTTGCGCAAGTCGCGAGCGTCGATTTAAACCACCGAAACGCGTCCGATGCGCGTCAAACGGCATCTTGGACAAATGTGGCTCCGCGCTGTGAGCAGAAGCGCTGTGAGCAGAAGCGCTGTCAGGTGTCTGGCAAGGATACGTGTATTCAGGGATTGCATTTGTTCAGTACAGTGTTGTTCAGTGCAAGATTTTGATGTTATTTAAGCAAAAATAAAGTAAGGGAAAATATTTACACTAACATGATAGAGACACTGCTGTTTAATGGGGGGTCTTCGGGATACCTCCCTGAAAAGACTTTTTGCAGGTTGGGATGTCTGAGCTCGCCAAAATAAAAACAGGAAAGGTGCAAACATAAACTGTTGTTATGTGACTTTTGGAGTATTTGTGGAGCAACTTTAGTTTAGACCGTCTCTAGTTTTAGTCTTTTAATAAGTTTAAGTGAAATCTGGTAAAAACATTTAGTTGTTGTGTTTGTTGAGGGATATCTCTGGATCTGGATTGTGAGTATGACAACAGCTCTTCAGAAACTCATTGGTTTCTGGTACATCAATCACACTGCCTCCAATGTTATCAAATAGAATGAGTAACAGACGTAGGCTGGTAAGAGCTGTGCGTGTAAACCTCACTCTAGCGCGTTACTTCGTTAGCGCGACTAATGCTAGAGACTGTGGTCTTTAGTTTCTTTGTTAGAGCGCCTGACTCACGTGCGGATGGACCAGGTTCAAGTCCCGCTTAGAGCGGGCAGTTTGAACTGGAGAGGCTACAGTGGTGGCACCGTATGGGAATGGGAGTGTGGTTTAGGGGTGTGAGTGTAACAGCAGTAGGGTAGTAAGAGCTGTGCGTGTAAACCTCACTCCCCTGAACTCAAGAGGCACAACTAGAGACTGCGGTCTTTAGCCTCCTTGTTAGAGTACCAGTCTTCAGGGTCTGAGTCTCACTTAGAGTGGGCTGTTTAAACCAGAGGGGCTACAACACAAGTCCTAGTGCTACAATTTTAGTTTTCAGTGGAATTAACTGAATGGGGAGTTGAGGCACTAGAGCAGGGGTAGGCAAGTTCAGTCCTAGAGAGCCACTGTCCTGCTCCAACCTTCTAATCAAGCTCTTCAGGATTACTAAGGCTATAGGCAGCTGAAGGTTTTTTTTTTCAGGGTTGGAGCTAAACTCTGCAGGACAGCGTCTCTCTAGGACCGAACTTGCCTACCCCTGCACTAGAGTTTGATTAATTCATCTCATCTAAGTCATCACAGTTGGAATCCACACTGAAAATCAGTGGTCTCAAACTCCTGGAGAGCACTGTCCTGCAGAGTTCAGCTCTAATCCTAATGAAACACACCTGAATCAGGTCATCAAGCTCTTCAGGATCACTATGAACTTCCAGACAGGTGAGTTGGAGCTGGTTGGAGCTAAACTCTGCAGGAGCAGCATTTGAGACCACTGCTGTGAAGAATCCTGCCTGATGGACTATAGCCCTATATGGATTGTAATTGCTTCTCATGCGGACATAAGATAATTTCAACATTTACAGGGGTTTGTCAGTGATTTTATTGCCGTCCGACTCCAGATTGTTAGTCTTTTTCTCTTGCCTCCCTCATAAAAATTCCTAGTCGAATCACAGACAAACAACAAGGTCTGAGTTTATAAGAGGGGATCAATCCAGAAGTCATTTTGTAAATTCTTTCTGTCTACTGTCGAGCACCATACGGTAATTGTTGCGCTTCATGATAAAGTGCACACTTTTCAAAGATGAAGGCAATAACAGACATTTGTTTACGTGAGCAGCGTGTTCCCGGGTTCGTAGGATCACAGAACTCAGACACCATGCAGTTTCTACAGAAGTCCTCATGAGAAACTGTTATCATCTGAATAGGTTGAGAAATGTTCACATGCAAATTTGACTAGTGAATTTGCAGTGCTGACCGATAGAAGTTGCTTGCTTTGGCAGTGATGTCGGTGTGGGCGATGCTTCATCAACGCAACACTAAACTTTCAGTATCTATTCAGACACTTCTTTATAATGGCACTGTTCAAGACTATGAAGTGCAGGAGAAATAGAGGTGGATTCTGTTCAAAGGTAAATGTGATTCGCTAGCATTAGAAGGACCACATAACAAACAAACAGACTTACATTGACAATAACTGCCACTTTTGCGACTCCTCTGAGAATATTATACCAGATTCCTGTAAAGACATCATGAAGAACACCATCAGTTCATCAGGTGAACCTCTTATAATACACCCAATGGATGATGCAAAAAGAGTTGCAGCTTTGCAAAAATATTTCAATAATATAATCTATATTCCATAAATATTCCACTCTTTTTCTCAAACTGGAGGACAAGTTCAAATGTTTTTTTTAAAAGTGCAAATACAGACCGATGTCTTTGCCTCTGGCTGCATCTGGTCTTCTGAGTTCTGCCACGAACTTCTTGGCATCCAGTCGTATTTCAATGATGTTGTTGAGGAGGGCAAACAGAGGCGCCAGCGGGAAAGATGCCACAAACAGAGTCACAAAGCCAAACTGGATTACTGCAGGAATGGAACAGTAATAATTACTGCAGTAATACCAGAAATGAGCCATCTTACAGCTGAAGCTTTATTACAAGATCATTACAGCTCATGAGTCAGCGTTTCTGGTGTTAGTTTGACCCATATCAGATCTAAATGAGAATTAAAAAAGACCCACACCATTCTGTTCCAGTGAAATAGATATGAAAACAGAGAAGTGATGAAGAGTTTATGTGGTCTGATGATTTGGTCTGGACACTCACTCATCTCCATGTACTCGGGCGTGAGGCCAACAAAGGGCTCCAGGAAATAATCCGTCTCATAACGCTGCAACTTCTTCTCATTTTCCTGTTCCTGGTAAGAGCCTCTCTTGGATTTAATGTATCTGATCAGTTTCTTCAGTTTACTGCAATAAAGCAAATATGACCCAAACCACAGCAAGGCAAAGCGTTCAGCATGTCCATAAAGCCGGTCATGTTAAAGTGTGTGTTAGTGCAGTACTCACGGGATGCCGATCTCAAACAAGTTGTTCTGGATGAGCTGTTTTCCCAGCATTGTGATGCTGAGCTGGATGCAGAGCTCCATGAGACAGCCGCCGTGAGCGCACTGATCAAACACATCAAAGCAGCCGTCATTCACCCGCTGCAATCAATCTGCTCATTACAGAATTCACATGTGTCTGATTTATACCTCCTCCATGCGATAGGACTCAAACACGTAGAGATAACTGCCTGGACGCCCACCGAGTCTGTGCGGAAACACGGCTTCAGCATGAACACATTCATATTCAGCGTGGATTCAACAATACCTTTTAATGATAAGTCTTTAATAAACTCTCCTCATCATTTCAAAAAGACTGTGAGATAAAACTGGTCTGCAAATGATGGAAGCTTGTTTCCACCACAGAATAAAAAAAATAAAAAAATGTAATTGCTACTTTTTCTCACAATTCTGACTTTTTCTTGCAAGTTCGCATTTATAACTCACAATTCTGACTTTTTCCTCACAATTTCGAGTTTATATCCCACAGTTCTGACTTTATTTCTTACAATTCAGATTTTTTCTGGGAATTTTAAGTTTATATCTCACAATTCTGACTTTTTTCCTCACAATTGCGAGTTTATATCAATATTTGGTTTATTTCTCGCAATTCTGACTTTATTTCTCACAATTCTGACTTTTTCTTGCAATTTTGAGTTTATATACCACAATTCTGATTTTATTTCTTACAATTCTGACTTTTTTCTTGCAATTCCAAGTTTATATCCAGCAATTCTGTTGTTTTCTTCCAATTTCGAGTTTATATCCTACAATTCTGACTTTATTTCTTACATTTCTGGCTCTTTTTTTGCAATTCCATGTTTATTTCTCATAATTCTGACTTTTTCTCGCAATTTCGAGTTTATATCCCACAATTCTGACTTTATTTCTTACAATTCTGACTTTTTTTTTTGCAATTACAAGTTTATTTTCTCATAATTTCGTGTTCATATCTCACAATTCTGACTTTTTCTTGCAAATTCGAGATTATATACCACAATTCTGATTTTATTTCTTACAATTCTGACTTTTTTCTTGCAATTCTAAGTTTATATCTCACAATTCTGACTTTTTTCTCACAATTTTGAGTTTATCCACAGTTCTGACTTTATTTCTTACATTCAGATTTTTTCTGAAATTCTTTTTTCACAATTCTGACTTTTTTCAACAATTGCAAGTTTATATCAATATTTGGTTTATTTCTCACAATTCTGACTTTTTCTTGCAAGTTTGAGTTTATATCCAGCAATTCTTATTTTATTTCTTACAATTCTGACTTTTTTCTTGCAATTCCAAGTTTATATCCAGCAATTCTGATGTTTTCATCCAATTTCGAGTTTATATCCTACAATTCTGACTTTATTTCTTACAGTTCTGGCTCTTTTTTTGCAATTCCATGTTTATTTCTCATAATTCTGACTTTTTCTCGCAATTGTGAGTTTATATCTTACAATTCAGACTTTTTCTTGCAATTTCGAGTTTATATCCCACAATTCTGACTTTATTTCTTACAATTCTGACTTTTTTTTGCAATTCCAAGTTTATTTTCTCATAATTTCGTGTTCATATCTCACAATTCTGACTTTTTCTTGCAAATTCGAGATTAATAACCACAATTCTGACTTTTTTCTTGTAATTCCATGTTTAGATATAAACTCAAAATTGTGAGATATAAACTTGGAATTGCAAGAAAAAAGAATTGTGAGATAAAAAGTTGCAATTAATTGCTTCATTTTGTGGCAGAAACAAGCATCCATAGGATATTGAATACCCACCTGCCTCTGAAAAATGCGATGTATATGATGGGAGTGAACGCATTCACAAACTTCAGGATGAAGGTTTTGAAGATCAACCTTTCTTCAAAGCTCTTGTCTGTTTTAGGAACCTCTGGGAAAACCAACAGAAGACAAATGATTGAAGTAACCCTTCCGTTAAAAGTTTCACACAAGAAGTCAAATGTCATTAAGCCTGGTGAGATAAACGGCATCACATGATGAGAGAAGCACTGCTAATCGAAGCGACTGACCGAGGACAGTGAGCCAGCGTGCCACGGCCCCGTACACTTCATCCAGGATGAGAATGACCACCAGGTTGATGATGGCCGCAGTGGTTTTAACCGTCAGCCTGACGTTGGAGCGGGTCATGGGGTTTGAGCTCATAGCGAGAGCGGCTTTGGTGGAGATCCGGTATAAAATCACACCAAACACAATAGCAAACGTCACACCGATCTGTAAAACAGTGAGGGTGCACTTCATTCAGCGTGTTTTCAAGCACATACATGCGTTTTATTTTAAATGAAGACAGCTATCATGAGTACACAACTGAAAGTACAATCAGATAAACACTAGAATGAAAGCTGTGAAAAACAGGATAAAATAATAAAAATGATAAGCCATGATATGATGATGATATTAAGTATTTAAGTACATGTTGAATGCACTTACTATAGCAATGACAGTAAATTATGTATAATTACATGCAACTAACCCAAAACCAAGTTTAGGTTTAGTTGCATGTTGAGAATTAATAGTATGCAGTACTTAAATGTATATCTACACAGTAACAACAACACCTCAAAATAAAGTGTAACTTATATTATATAAAATAATATAATATAAAATATATATATAAAAATATATAAACACATTTTTAACATTTAATTTTTTGCTGTGGTTTTTTATTTTATTAGTATTTATTTATTTATTTATTTATTTTTATTTCCACTTAATTTTAGTGCTTCAAGTTTTTCAGCAAATATGTTTATTTCAGCTTTATTTTAAGGAACAGAAATGCCTTTAATAGTTTTAGTTAAGGATAATAACCCCGCTCTGTACTTGACATTTAAACAGTCAACATGGTGTGCGAGACTCTTCCTGTAGCTGCCCATCAGATTGTGTTGAGAAGCTGGAGGCGTTTTGGCCCAGTCTCGTTATACTGAACTATTTCTGTTCATGTGTATTTTAGGGATGTCCCAAAAGCTTCAGTGTTTGACCGTAAGGTCGTGATTCTGGACCAGTTTTTTGCTTTTCTTGCCATGTGTTGTGAGTTTGAGATAACAGCAGATGCCTGGACATTCTGCTGGAGAACGTATGACTACATGATGGGGATGAAACCAGAAAATTCTGCCCTCTTTACCAGCCCAAAACAAACTGCGTGCCACATTTAAGGATAAGACAGCTGTTCATTTTGTAGGGGTTCATCAGGAACTTTCAATAGACAACTGTCTACTGAATACATTCAATAGACAGCTGCAACCTCATTTAAAGCAAAAAAGTTGGAAGACTATCTGGAATATGGATCACCTCAGACACATTAATGGGTGTAGGACTCGAGAATAAACAGCAAACAATATAGAAAAAAATAAGATTGAGTTTTCAGTGGGCAACAAGAACTGACCCACACTACCATTTAAACATTTGTTTGTTTTTTTATTTTAATGTTTTTGAAAAAAAGTATTTTATGCTCACCAAGTCTGCATTTATTTAAACAAACATGCAATCTCACAACTTAATGCTTAAGTAAATTTTCAATACTGAAATTTTAAAAATGTAACGATACTAGTAATACCAAGTACTGACTCATTTCGGTACCGGATACTTTCAAACACTATTTGCGTTTGTGCAAAGGTTTCTATTTACAATGTGTATTTGCATTGAGCATTGAGCACTGTTTATTCAAGCACATCATTATTTGTTTAAATTCATGTGCCTCAGAAGCTTGGATCAAAATAACGTCCTTTCCTCTTGCAGCAACAACTTTTCTCTTCTCTGATGATGAGGGCGGGGCAACCTGTCACTCACATGAGATCCACTAATAGCAAACCACAACCATCCAATCAATTCCTCATGGACAAAATCAATGTGAATATATTGTAAAATGTAATTTATTCCTGTGGTCAAAACTAAATTTTCAGCATCGTTACTCCAGTCTTCAATGTCACGTGATACTTCAGAAATCATTCTATTATGCTGATTTGCTGCTCAAGAAACATTTATGATTATTATCAATATTAAAAGTGGTTCCCTTTCAAAGTGGAACTTCAACGCTGTGTCTTGGTGTTGATGGTATGGGGAACCCCATCAGCGTGACAGGTGTCTGAGGCAAAGGTAAACAAATGTGCCACAGTAGTCATTGGTAGAATGCAGTCCATGATGTCACATGCAGAACGCCAGTGAGTATAAAAGGGAGCTTGTGTTACACTTCATCAGCTTTTTTGTTTTCAGGATTTGCTTGATTGTATGTGTAAGATAAGAGTCTGTTGGAGCGTGTTCAACTCTCGAGGGAGCTGTTGCATTCCCGGTAAGAATCTTTCTCCTCGATGCTTTGATCTCACACTCTGAACTCTTGGGTCTCCCGATGAAGATTACAGTTGTAAGAAGATTACAGAGCTGGGGTCTCAATCAGCAGCTTTCAGGAGATGTATCCCTCTCTGGGGGTCTGTGAGGGCTAAAGGTTACACCATTATGGTTGATGCAGGGTGAATGGAGTTATGCAGGGCAGTATAGATTCCCTCTACTTCATTCACCTCCTTCCCAAATACTGTTGGGTTTTGAAGTAGGAATATATGCTTTCCTTTGGATGGGTGCTCTACTATAGCTCTGGTTCGACAAAACTCATAGGTAGAGGAAATTTGATGTGGGACAACCGTCCTTATCTGTCGCATACTGTGGTCTAGTACTAAAAGATAAAGATGAAGTGCTAGCTATAGCGGGAGTTAGGTATAGTGCCTTGACTCAAGGCAGTGTATGATCTGCTCTCCCCAAGTTACATTGAAGCCCCTATGCCCCTTGGGCTTTACAGCCTGGGTGATAAGAGTTATGTCCTGCTCTCGTTTGCCTCCCTTTCCTGAGTAAGGGTAAGGATGTATGCTTCCCCTTGGATGAGTGGCAATAGCAATTACTGAGGTTGTTAGCATTTTACATGCTCCCTTTGGTAGGCTGCTCAAGTACCCTTTAGGGAGCTATGATGGGCAATTCACAAGAGTCCCTCTGTTTCATTTACCTCCCACCCAAACTGTTGTTGGGTCTTGAAGAATGGATATTCTCCCCTTTGGTGGGGTGCCTCTATAGGGATGATCAATGTTACAAACTGATGAGTAGAGGTGGCTCACTGATGGCATCCCACCTTATCATTGTAGCATTCTATAATTTAGTCATAGAGTCCTGAAGAAGTGCCTTTACTGTCAGGGTATGAGATATTCTCCCCTGATCACTCTAGGATCATTAAAATGGAGTAGAAGCTCCCCTGCAGTAGGCTGCTCCCTAAGAGCCTTGTCAAATATTGCTAAGCTATGCCTGACATGGCTGAGGCTATGTTGGGTATTTCCCCTTAGAGCTCTGCTCTTGGGGCCGTATAAGGCTAAGGTATGTCCCACAGGGAGGAGGAAGGTGTAACAGCGGGGACTTCCCTTCCTGTAGAGCATAGAAGCTTGGGGATCCTTCTTAGTATTGCGGGGTATTGGCTTAGGGAGCAGCGCCACTATATGAGTCACATGGGATGTGCCCCTGGGGTTGAAACGCTCCTGACACCAGCTGGGTAATCAATAGTGTCAATTTACGTTATGCCCACTTTGTTTGTGCATATTCACAGCCCAGTGAGACAGGCATTCCCTCAGCATGGTGTAGTAAGTATTGGTTCCCCATAGCGTCATTACCAAAATGCAGCATTGAGGTTCCATTTTGAAAGAGAACCTTTGAAGTTACGACTGTAACCCTGGTTCCCTGAGAAGGGGAATGAGACCCCTTTTCCACCAAGGCGGTTTGAGTGCTGGTTCAGAGCCAGAGCCTAGTTTCAAATCATTTTTTTGTCTTTCAACACCCAAACACCAGTTCTGAACCAGGAAAAGTGGTTCTTAAGTAGCACCCAAACATTGCTGTTCTAGAAGTAAGAACC